>NC_090725.1:186872107-186879607 GCF_036898095.1 Palaemon carinicauda
TCACCCGGAATTTTGTAGACTCTGCTAAGAAGTTGTCTTATGCGATGGCTTATCTTCCTAAAATACTGATAACAATGATCCTCCACGCCTTTCTTAGGTCGATTCCTGGAATGTGGGAACTACAGGGAAATTAAACTAAAAGAGCATGGGTTGAAAGTTTTAGAGAGGGTACTAGTTGAGCGATTGAGAGAGAAGGTAAAGCTTGGGAAACAGCAGTATGGATTTAGGGGGTGGGGGAGGGATTGTGGATGCCATCTGTATAGTAAGGCAGTTGAAGGAAAAGAGACTAGAGGGAAATCAGAAGCTCTTCTGTGCTTTTGTAAATCTAGAGAAGGCTTAAGAAAGAATACCAAGAGAAATGATGTTCTGGTGCTTGAGGAAAAGGAAAGTCCCTGAAAAGTTTGTTACAACTGTAGCGACGATGTACAAAAAGAGTGTCAAAAATGGTAACAGCTGTTGGGGAAACTGAAACCTTACAAGTTACTGTTGGAGTACACCAGGGGTCAGCATTAAGCCCTTATGTGTGGTGGTCTTGTATGTGTTAATTGAAGAGGTCACAGATGAAGAGTGGAAGTTACTATATGCCGATTATCTAGTGATTTCTGCTAAAAATGCGGAAGACTTATAAAGGGTTTATAGACTGGCAAGAGACTTCGGAGAGGGGTGGCTTGAGAGTAAATGTATATAAGATGGAAGCTATGGTGAGTAGTAAAGAAGGTAGGGACAGGATAGCCATGCATGAAAGTATAGGCTCAATTATGAAACAGGTGGAATAAGTTAGATACTTGGGATTTACTTATATTAGTGTGTTAGCGAGTAACTTAGTATTCATTGTCAGTGCTTCGAAGGTAAAGATTCTTATCTTTAACTTTACCTCTTTAATACATCCCTGCTCCCTCCATTGCTTTTGTCTCCATTTATAAAGTAAACTTCTTGTCCAGCATCTCACTGGGGTCCCTGGGACCTTATCAAAACAGAGCCTTAGAATGTAGAGGGCTTTAGTAATGACAAAATTAAAGTAGGCCATCAAATTACTTTTTTTCACGAGTGGACTTTTTAGGCTTCTGGGCAGAGAACACTTTTCTGTTTAGAGTGAAGGTTTGTGAACTGTATCACCACAGTTATCACCAGGGTGTTTGTGCCCTCGAGTGTTAGTGCTCATATTCTCCCCTGTTGATCTTTGTTGGATGTTGTAAGGAGACATTCCTGAAACAACAAGTTTCCACTCAACAACAATCAAAATAATTCTCCACAGGAGGGAGAGTGTTAGGCTAAAGTTGAGAATAGGATAAAACCAGCCTTGGGGAAGTGGAGGGAGGTAGCAGGAGTTTGTGATAAGAAAAGGCCAATCAAGCTAAAAGTCAAGAACTTTAGCACAGTAATAAGACCAGTGTTAATATATAGATCAGAAACATAGGCTCTAAGACGAAAAAAGAAAGCAAAGCTTGAGAACAGAGATGACAGTGCTGAGGTGGGTTATGGGAATGTCACTGCTTGAAAGATTGAAAAATTAAGAAATAAGAATGACAGGCATAGTAAAGAGGTAATAAGATTGTCACAGCTGAAATGGTGTGGGTAAGTGTTGAGGATGGATAATGGTGAGGGAGGAGGGCTTGGGAGGAACCTGTTAGAGGGAGAAGATCGAGAGGGAGGCAGAGAATTAGATGGTAAAATAAGGTGAAGGATGATATGAAGAGAAGAGGTTTGTTGGAAGAGGATGCCTTGTATAGAAGGCATTGGAGAGGGCACGTCAGGCAACCGACCCCTTAAAGTAGGGATGACAGAGGGGAAGAAGAAAAGTCAAAAGAGCAATGATAGTTATTGATGATGAAATATTCACGACAGATATAAAAAATATCAAAATACCAAGCAAATGAAACACGTAATGCTAAATATATATATATATATTTTTCTTCATTATGATGAATACAGATTTAATCCCATCCGGATGGGTAAATGATAACAAACACACTATGACTTATACACAGATGATGAGAAATTGATATATTCAGACCGAAGAGAGAGGCGCCGTTCCCCTGAAATGCCTTTCCTATTGCTTGTACTGGAAGGCTTTTGCAGCAAATGCATGTTGAAGAAAACATGTATATGAGAGATGCCAATGTCAATTGAAGCAACTTCTATCGGATGGCGATTAGTGAATTATTTAGCAGATTGCAAAATTAATAGGATTTTACAGTACAGGTTAAATTGAAATTGCTGTTGTGTTATTAGATTATGCGTCTTGTGTTTTGGCAGTCTAGCACTTTGCGTTTGGTATAATTGTATCATATAGTATCCTCTATTTTAACAAATTTAACCATTTAATTCCCAACTTAACTTAAGCATAGAAGTATTGATTCAGAGGACTACTGTTTTATGAGAGGAATCTCAGAGGGGACAAGTACCTGGCCTTCTGTTTCAGTGGTTGATGCCCACATATCCTTCCTCAGCTGCTGGAAGGAAATGCAGTCATCGTTGGTCCTTTTCTGAACTGACGGAAGTTCCTCAGTCAGTATTATTATATTACAATGATTCGATTGGATGATGGTAAGCAAGAGGTGCACTACTAAAAAAGGAAAAGAAATGCTGTCTTTTGTTCATTACTAAACATTCGAGAGTTTCAGTTAGGTGCAGATATTCGGTAAATGCTTCCTCTGGCCTTCCATATACTTGGTGACGTCATTATCGTAATTTTCAAGAAGGTACATCTTATGCGCATGAATCCCTTAGATAAGCGATAAGATCAGACCTCTCGTTCTTTTTCTTTAATCCAGCGAAGACCATTTTAGTTCCAGGAATATACTTCTTAGGGTTGGTGAGGTAAATATCTAAAGTATCAGCTTCCCAGATGATGCCTTTTGCCTTATTAGCGTCAGTATAGGTATAGCCCGCCGCTTGTCCAGTCTGACGTCCAAACAGTCCATTGAGGTTGGGTCCAGTCTTGTGTTTACCACCTGCCTCTACTGTGTGACACTGAGCACACCTCTGTACGAAGATCTTCTTGCCCTTTTCCACGTCTCCCATGTTCTGGAACACAAAGAAAAAATGGCTGAAATAATATGTAAATGCACAATAAACAAAAGATGACTAGAGTGATACTACGTAATTAGAAAGATTTGATGATTGCAGAGTTAATCATGTCACATTTTTTCAAATGCTACTTCTATGAGTAGTATTCACTTTTAATTGTTATTATAAAGTGTATATTTGAAGATTAATGAAATTTTCAAATGCAGATTATAAAAAGGGACATTCTACTCAATTAGCTAATAATAATAATAATAATAATAATAATAATAATAATAATAATATTACTACCTAAGCTACAACCCTAGTTGAAAACCAAAATGCTATAAACCCCAGGGCTCCAATAGGGAAAAATAGCCAAGTGAGGAAAGGAAATAAGGAAATAAATAAACGATATAAGAAGTAATGGACAATTAGAATAAAATATTTCTAAAAATATTAACAACATTACAACAGATAGTTCATATGTAAACTATAAAAAGACTTATGTCAGCTTGTTAACATAAAAACATTTGCTGCACATTTGAACTTTTGAAATTCCACTGATTCAACTACCCAATTAGGAAGATCACTCCACAACTTGTTCACAGCTGGAATAAAACTACTAGAATACTGTGTAGTATTGAACCTCATGATGGAGATGGCGGGACTATTAGAATTAACTGCATGCCTAGTATTATGAACAGGATGGAACCATCCGGGAAGCTTTGAATGTAAAGGATGGTCAGAATTCTAAAAGATTTTATGCAACATTCATAATTACCTAATTGAACGACCATGCCAGAGATTAATATCTAGATCAGGATTAAGAAATTTAATAGACCGCAAGTTTCTGTCCAACAAATTAAGATGAGAATCAGCAGCTGAAGACCAGACAGGAGAACAATACTCAAAACAAGGTAGAATGAAATAACTAAAACACATCTTCAGAATAGATTGATCACCGAAAATCTTTAAAAGACTTTCATAATAAGCCAGTTTTGGGGCAATTGAAGAAGGCACAGACCTAATGTGTTTCTCAAAAGTAAATTTGCTGTCGAGTATCACACCTAAAATTTTAAAAGAGTCATACAGAGTTAAAGAAACATTATCAATGCTGAGATCCAGATGTTGAGGAACCACTGTCCTTGACCTACTTACAATCATACTTTGAGTTTTGTTAGGATTCAACTTCATACCCCATAATTTGCACCATGAACTAATTTTAGGTAGATCTCTATCAAGGGATTCAGTAACCCCAGATCTACTTATAGGAGATGGAATTGATGCAAAGAGAGTAGTATCATCAGCATATGCAACAAGCTTGTTTTCTGGGCCAAACCACATATCATGTGTATATACTGTAGTATGAAAAGGTTTAAGTAATGGGCCAAGAACACTACACAGAGGTACACTAGATATCACATTCCTATATGCACTATGGTGCCCATCAACAACTCTTTGCGATCTATTACTTAAAAATTCAATAATTATGCTAAGAAACGACCCACCCACCCCCAACTGCTTGAGTTTGAAAACAAGGGCCTCATGATCAATACGATCAATGGCAGCACTAAAATCAAGGCCAGTCACACGAACTTCCTGACCACAATCAAGGGCTTTCTGTACAGCATTGGAGATTGCAAGAAGGGCATCACATGCTCCAAGGTATTTACAAAACGTAGCTCCACTTATGATTTGGTCACAGCCTGATTCAGAGGCAATGTCTAAAGCTCTTAAGTCATGGCAATCGGTAGGAGAAATAGAATTCAATCACTCCCTGTGGTGAGCATTGAAATCACCAACAAAGACAAAAGAGACCTTTCTATCATCTTGCATCTTAGCCATAATGGTAAGAAGACAATCAAAGATAGAATCATCTTTGCCTGGATACCGGTAGATCAGACAAAAAATAAAAGTTGTTATGCCAGCCACAAACTTTTATTACCTGAATCTCATGACATCCACATTCATAGCAGGACTTATGAGAAGCAGGGTACTCAGTCCTAATATACACAGCCATTCCCCTGGCCCTAGGGATGGCATCACGTTTCAACATTATTGGCTTCTTCAAACCAGTTATAAGGAGCCCTGACGAGTGCTTCATATTAGAACCCAAAGTTTCTGGGCACAAAAGAGTATTATACTGTCTGGACGCGACTGTAAGGTCTTGAATATTTGCATGAAGACCACGAATATATAGCTTATTTGAATATATATATATATATATATATATATATATATATATATATATATGTTTGTGTGTATGTATGTATGTATGTATGTATGTATGTGTGTATGTATGTATTTATGTATGTATGTATGTATGTATGTGGTCGGTCTCTAGGACATTGCCTCTGCGATTCAAGAGTAACCTTTAAAACCTTGAAATGGGCTTGAGAGGAAGGTTTGCAGGGCTGCGCTTACAATCAGCAAAAGATCTGAAAGACCGACTGCATTGTGTAATCGAAGCCCTGTCGAAGGTTCAAAGAAACACAAGCATTTGTATAGGCTGCATGATAAAAAAGAATTAATTTTTGCTTTACAAAAGCGCGGAATTGAGATTAGAATATTGTGTAGTAACATCTGTAAGCAGGTGTAAGGAAAGGGATCTCAGGGTATAGAATGGATTAGACAGAGAAGAAGGACAAGATGCATTTGTAAATATTTACTGAAATCAGTATATATAGTACATAGTATATTTACCTTTGAGAGAGGCGCCTGTTAGGGTAGTGTTAGCTGCTAGTAAACATTTTAAATGATTTTGACTCAGGGAGGGAAATAAATCATAAGTTCTAAAATTTGTACGAAAAGGAAAAAAATTATAAAAGGAAAAAAAATCTGTTAAAACTTCTCAAGATATCCTTAGAGACGTTTGCAGTATGTTGTCTTCTTTTACTTATTGCACGATATAATTATATAATTCAGTGAGATTTTGTTTATACGAACATTTATTTAGTGTGTTTGATTCCGATATTTTACGTGAACTCAAGATTCTTATCTACCATATTTCGTATTTAGTGTTCATCTTGAGAATGCTTTTTCACAGGACTACGAGTCATTATTATTATTATTATTATTATTATTATTATTATTATTATTATTATTGCTATTATTATTATTATTATTATTATTATTACTTAGACTTTTTTAACTAGCATTCACGGTGAAACAAAGATAAACATGAAAAAAGGGAAATCGCGAGCAGTAGCTTATATTGGAATCATAAATTTGACGTTTACTAATATTTCTTTGATGGTTGAAGGACTAATTGAATTTTGTTTGATTTCTATCTGTCTTTCCTTACAGTCGCCTCCCTATCCTTCCCTCCCATCCCTGTTGGTGATAAGAAGAAACATACATGAAAGAACAAGGAAGAACATCTTTTAAAGACTGGGACGAGAGTGTAATTAATGTAAGAAGATGACTTAAATTCACTTAACCTGCTTTAGGAAGTTTTTATGTATCTCTATTTCAGAAGGACATCATTTACCGAAAGGAACTGACAAGTTGAATGACATCAATTCGTTTCAAATTGAAATATAAATAAACATTAGCATTGAAGTGAGCTCAGCAACCCCCCAAAGATAAAAGTTACAAAAAGCAATGGAACAGACTTCTCATGCAAGAGAAGCGTGCCAAAGTTGTAAACCCCACAGAAAATAATTTTTTGCAAACTATCACTCATGCATATTATCATTCATTTTTCCGGACACAGTCAATTGTAAGAAATTAATGAAAAAAGTTTTTTTTTTTTTTTTTTTTTTTTTTTTTGTTCACCCCGCGATGTGCTCTTCATTTAAAAGTACATTACATTAATCACAAATAGTATTATTTTTCGACTTAGCGCAATTCTAAAGTAAGTAAAAAAATAATAGTGGAATATAGAAATTGTATCAGAAAACTATTCTTAAAATGACTGACCAGAGCCATTCTCTCTGTTGCAGAAGCACTGAAAATAGATTAGAACAATTTGGGAAAATCCAAAAATGCCCTCACTGTGTCTTACCTCACAACGTTAGAAATGCACATAGTCACCATATTAGGCTACAGCTTTATTAGATTTTGTGCGTTAATCATACCTGTAACATTTCTATTTTTGATGTCTTACAGTCAAGCACGACAACACTACATTTCTCTTATATCCCAGGTGAAAAATAGTGTCTGGAAGTTCCCCTAAAGCTGTGAAGCAGTTGTAATGTTATAGTGACTTTATTCTGCACTGATGAGTATAGGCTTTGTCCATCAATTTAGCTATTCTCGAACTTTTTGAGAAGTATGAGAATGTGTATGTGCACAATGTCTGTGTCTGAACATCCTTCTCTAGACGAGTGTCAACGCAGACGGTAATCCATTTTTAGTTCAGGGTTCAGACATCACTGCGTCTTGTGTTCTAGGAAATGGATGTTATATGTAGGCTAACCTTGAAAAGTCCTCAGTTGTTTCAACAGCACGCACATCTCCAGTGCAGTGTACGATTTTCACATTGAAATA
>NC_090725.1:186882107-186889607 GCF_036898095.1 Palaemon carinicauda
TTGTATATATATTTTGAATTCAATTCTTGCTTTTAATCGGCAGCCAATGTTAATAAATTAGTATAGGGCTGATCCTTTCTCTAGGTGGGACACCTTTTATCAGTCTTGCTGCTCTGTTTATTATGTTTTTGTAATTTATTAAGTTGTACTGCCAGCAACAAAACCGGTGTCGCCTGGCCAGACCTGACTTGGAGAGATCATGCCCCTCTTGCTCTGAAAGGTGGCCGACGTTAAACAACCGAGACCTAGTTAGGATGGTTCGAATGTGAGGAGTGAAATTACCGATATCACTCAAAGAAATGCGATGAAGAGAGAGAACTTTTTTTATTCTTTTAAGAAATGTAATCTAATATTATTTCGAAACTAATTTTCTTATTAATAATCATAACACGGAAATATCCCTCGTTTGCACTTTTTTAAGCAATTCCCCCCCCCCCCCTCTCTCTCTCTCTCTCTCTCTCTCTCTCTCTCTCTCTCTCTCTCTCCACATAATTACACACTGTGGCCTACGTATTATATGTAGGGGCTAATAATGTATCGTTTCAAATAGCACCTATTGGGTCACCAATCATTGGTAAGTGGCCTTTGTTCAAAATTTCGAAGGTAATGAGGTTTAAAGGTTTACTTGTTGATTTCAGTGTTTTCCTTTGCTTTCGATCATGAGCCACGTAGCTCGGCGTGGTTGGGGTCAGGTTTTTGTCACTGGCTACTTGGCTCCTGCCCTCTTGGAGAAAATAGTATTATTTGCTATATCAATTATGTTAGTTTAAGGTTGGAGATTTAAAATGCATCATCAGTTAACATAATCTATGTTTCAGAAGTGATTGGTGACAATAAAATAAGTAAAATGACATGCAATGAAAGTTCATTGGTGCATTATTATAGTGATGATGTGGTATATAAGATGTCGGGTATAAAAGACAAATTGTTTACTCAAATTATCTGGTTTGGCGTCAATAACCTTGGATGTCAGGATGATAAAAAACTCCTAATCAATCAGTCAATCAATCAAATTTTCTGGGCAAGTTGCTCAATGCTCAAAGGTCCAAGTCTAGCTGGCTTCACCTTTCCCAAGGCAAAAGGAAATATTTCCTTAGCATTGAGCGTTCGTATTATTACGATTTTATATGTCGTTTCATGTCCTGATGTCCAACACCTTAAAAGTGTTCCCCCGGTAAGCTCTTCAAGAAACCCATTACTCTCGATATTTGTTCAATCAGTCTTTCGCATATTTACTTCGTTTTTTTTATAGTTTTGATATAATTTTAAACACCTGGAAAGCAAACTGCATGAAATATTGTCATCTTAGTATTTTGTTTTTCATTTACTAAAAAACTTCCACCAGAAGGATCTCATCATAACTGTGAGACCTTTAAACCTCAAACATTGGGGATAGGGGTAGAAGGATATAACCAGGTGGGGGTTAAAGATGATGGTGGAGAGGTGGGAACTGGGTGATCTTAATGTATGGCTTGACGAGTTTTGCTTATTAACATTTATGAAGTGATGATGATGATGGTAATACCCCTATTGATAACATTCAATATCAATGATTTCAACTCGCGATGAAAACGGGCATATATCATTCTAACATTGTTTTTAGGTGGTCATTGAACATCTTTGGAACATGGGATCTTCACCCGAAAGAGATACCATTCTAACAACACCAAACTGCAAAGTAGCTAGCGGTCTTGTGTGATCCTTGGGAACATCCAAATATTATAAAATATTGGATACAGGTAATATCTATATATATATATATATATATATATATATATATATATATATATATATATATATATATATATATATATAGCGCGAGAGAGAGAGAGAGAGAGAGAGAGAGAGAGAGAGAGAGAGAGAGAGAGAGAGAGAGAGAGAGCAGCTGCCAGAATAATGCAAACAAAGGATATATGATTCCTACGTATAGTAATTGGAAAAGTCGGTTCCCACAACATTTAAGGATGTTCCATATAGAAACGCAGTAAAAGAATTCAAATATATCGGTGTGATTATATTTTTCGATAACTATTCTCGAAAACTACTTCATTTCTTAAAAGATTAAGAGGTAAGACTTCTCTATCTCTTTCATATATATATATATATATATATATATATATATATATATATATACTTTATATATAAATATATATATATATATATATATATATTATATATTTATATTTATATATATTATAATATGTATATATATATTATATATACAGTATATATATTATATGTATATATATATATATATATATATATATATATATATATATATATATTATACTGTATATATATATATATATATATATATATATATGTATATATTATATTGTATATATATATATATATATGTATATATATATATATATATATATATATATATATATATATATATATATATATATATATATATATACCGTATATCATCAATTCTCGCACTTCTTTGATTGATATCGGTAATTACCCTCCTCCTCACATTCGAACCATCCTAACGATGTCTTGGTTGTTTAAACGTTAGGCCACCTTTCAACCTTTCAGGGCAAGAAGGACATGATGTATCCAAGTCGGGTCTGGCGAGGCGACACCGGTTTTGTTGCTGGGTGTACTTATGGTAAATTGTAATAGATGGAGTTACAGTGGTCAATCCTGGTAATAACAATTTATCGCAAGTTTCTTTACAGAATATTCATTCGGGTACTTTTTCTATTTATATAAACAGTGTTTCCTAGATGATAACCAGCAGTTTTTACTACATTTTTTATTTGGGCATTGATAGACAAGTTACAGTCAAGAGATATCGGAACTGAGTCCTTATCTATTTCTATTTGAATATCACCCAAGTTTCTCACGCTGTTTTTCTTTCCAAACACCATAAACCCAGTTTTATTTTCATTAATTTTAGTTGTCTGATTGCCATCCATTCCCTAACACTATCAAGGATTCGGTTTAGAGTCTCAGTAGTTTCGTCTATTTCATTTATGGAGAAGTAAAATTGTGTCATCCGCAAATAATTTGAACTTCACACCCTGTCTTTGTAGTATTTTCGATAGACCAATAGTATAGATGCAGAATAAGATTGGGCCAAGAACACTCCCCTGAGGTAACCCTCTGTTTAAAGGTTCATATGACGGGTGAGAATTTGCAATTTGCACTAAGTAATTTCTGCCAACCAAGTAGTCTTTCATGTATTCGGAAGCTTGATCTTCAACACCGACGGACTGTAGATCACTTGGTAGCATTTCATGTACAACTGTATCAAAAGCAGCACTAAGATGAAGTAACATTAAAATACCACATTTGTTTTCATCCATATTTCCCGCATATAATTTACAACAGAAAAGATGTGTCTCAGTAGAGTGTAATTTTCTGTAAGCAGATTGGTTGTCTGGCCAAGCTTCTATTTCTTCTATAACTAGTTATTCAAGAATTACGTATTCAAACACTTTTGAAACAAAAGATAGATTCGAAATAGGTTTATTTGAATTTAATTTCTGGTAATCCAGAGCACTTTTCAGAACTGGTGTGACTATAGCCATTTTCTCAGATTTGGGAAACTTACGTACATTCATCAATGCTTGATTTTGCTATTTTCATAATTATTTCGGCTAGACTAGAAAAGTTTCTTTTCTCCAATTACTTCAGATATTGACATAGGATCGATCGCGCAGTTTGTTTTCTTTGCTCTCTTGATAATTCTGGATATCGTCTTGTGTTAAGTTAAATCTCGTGAATTTTATCAGTGTATCTGGTGTATCATTATTCTGATGTTGAATATTTACAAATTACCTAGTGACATTTTTTATTTTATTTTTAAAGAATACTAGAAAATTATTTGCTAATTCCTGGTCACTGTACCCCTCTGGTAGCCTTTTTTTTCGTTTACATTCCCATTATATCATTTAGGAGACAATGTAACTTATTTATGTCTGATGCTGCTTCGCTGGTCTTTCTCTTATAGTATTCTTTTTTTTTTCCCTTTTAAGTTGATAGTTTTATTGGCACATTCCAGTTTTGTATTCTACCCAAGTACTTTCAGTTTTTGACCGATTCCACTTTCTTTCCTATCGTCTATTTTCCATCCTTTTCTCAGTGAAAAGGTTGATTTAGTCAAAGATGTAACAGCGTTAAACAATTTAAAGTCAAGTGACCGTAGAATGGTGATAAATAAGATTTGTCTACATCTTAGGAAAAACGATATAAAAACCAATTTCAAGTAAGAAAGTAAACACTCCTATAATAAGAGAAAAATCTTATGAGTTTATTTTAGCTATACAAAATAAGTACTCCCACCTACATGATGAAATAGAAGCAAGTAAAGAGGAACTGAACAGTAATTTAACCGAATTTGTTTTGGAATCAGCACAATAGGTGATAAAGTTCCTTAGCATGATCAAGGAAAACTATCAGAAAACACAAAAAATCTAGTAAAGAAAAGATTGGAAATGAAGGTAAAAGCCAATAGAAACGAAATAGAATTACCAGAACTATCTAAACAATAAACAAACTAAAAACCCTAGATATTCGTAAACAAAATCAAACAAAAATTAAGGAAACACTAAAGAAAGAAAGAATTATCAAATTGATGAAAAGAAGACTTGGAGCAGGGTGCCAACTGATATTGTTTTAAAGGATGAAAAGGAGAATATTGTAAACAATAGAGATGGGGTAATAAAAATTGCAAAGGATTTCTATGCGATGCTATACAATAGTGATATAAGAAATAACTTTGCCAATAGAAATAGTGAAAGACCAGAGCAGGTACTGAAAGTTACAGTAGGAGGAATAAAGATAGCATTAAAAGGTATGAAAAGAAGCAAAGAAACAAAACATGGCCTAATAATTAATTTGATAATCGATGAAGGAGATTTCACAGTAGTAAAACTAACTGAACTTTACACAAAATGTTTGCAAGAAAACTCTATACCTACAGTTTGAAAAACCTTTACCATTATACTAATTCACAAAAAAAGGGAGACACAAAAGACTTAGAAAATTACCGCCTAATAAGTTTACTCTTAGTACTCTCAGTTCTCTCAGAGAGCAGGCAGTCTTTAGAAGCGGGTATTCAACAACTGAACATATCCATGTATTCAACTAGCTAATGAAAAAATTAACAGAGTATGATAAACCAATGTGTATGGCATTTACAGACTATGCGAAAGCTTTTGATTGTATTAAAACTTCAGCAGTAATGAAAGCCCTTCAAAGACAAGGAATAGATGAATCTCATGTTAGGACACTTGAAGATATCTATACGGGAAGTACAGCAATCCTATAACTACATATAGTGAAAAAATTTCAATCGAGAGGAAAGTTAGATTGGGAGACTCCATCTCTCCTAAATCATTCACAGTGAGCGTAGAAATTCTTAAGAATGTAGATAGGGAAAGTGTAGGAATTAACATTGATGGGGAATACCTCAACAATCTAAGATTTGCAGATGACACAGTTCTATTTATTGAATCATGGGAGAAATTGCAAAAGATGATACAAGATTTGAATAAAAAAAAAAAACAGAAATTTAAGATTGAAAATTAATTCAAGTAAAACCAAGACGATGTTTATTTAAAGCGCAAAGACAACAATAAGTGTTATGGACGAGCCTCAAGAGATCATCAATGCATATACCTACTGTACCAACCGTGTGTCACACAATTGTACATAATTCCTTTTGTATATAATATGCTTGTATCTTCGCTCTTCCCTCGCACTCAAACGAACATGAAAATTCACGTCTGCTGTTTTGCTCTGAACATTGTCTGTCTCTCGAACATGTTATGTCCTGTTGCCTTGAAGTTTTGTATATAAAGAAGAGTGTTCCTTAATATATAACTCAGTCGATTGCATCCTGCCTAGCGAGTCACACCTTACTCGGCGCCGTCACATTGGTGACCCCGGAGTGACTTTCAAACCTCCATCAACGCCTCCACTCGTGACGAAGAGGACATCTATTCAACTTCAACCGAAGCTGACGTGAATGTCGTAGGACACGCCTATAAATGCCGTAGGACATACACGCCTATGAACGCCGTAGGCCTATGAATGCCGTAGGATATACTCGCCTATGAATGCCGTAGGACACACACCCCTATGAATGCCGTAGGACACACTCTCCTATGAATGCCGTAGGACACACTCGCCTACCCCGTGACGAGCCGGAGCGGCAACACAGCCAACCATCATCCACCACTTGCTCGCACCCCAACCAACGACTTCTACAGCCACTCACTGCTGCTAATCGGCGCAGTTGTTACTACTACCTCTCCAGATTCAGGGCACCTATTTAACATGTTCAGTATGTCATTTTTAGAGGGGGAGCCATGTACCAACCGTGTGTCACACAATTGTACATAATTCCTTTTGTATATAATATGCTTGTATCTTCGCTCTTCCCTCGCACTCAAACGAACATGAAAATTCACGTCTGCTGTTTTGCTCTGAACATTGTCTGTCTCTCGAACATGTTATGTCCTGTTGCCTTGAAGTTTTGTATATAAAGAAGAGTGTTCCTTAATATATAACTCAGTCGTTTCCAATCTGCCTTTGATTTCACAACTCCTCTCTCGGCCCGTCACACTACTTAGAACAGACAGTAAAAATTTCCCCGGGACGCAATACCGAAATTAAATGAATGATAAGCATAGGATGAAGAGCTTTTGGTAAACAAAATTTGATTATGAAAAGTAAAATTCCACTTTCTCTAAAAAGAAAAGTATTTAATTAGATGGGCCTACCGGTATTGAATTATGCAACAGAAACTTGGAGCCTTACTAAAGCCCTAGAACATTAGCTAGTTACAACTCAAAGAGCTATGGAAAGATTAATGATGGAATAACACTAAAACAGTAAAAGAGCAACATGCTCTAACAACATGTAAGAAAAAAAAATGGACATGGGCAGGACATATAATGAGAATGAAACATAATAGATGAACATTAAGAATAATAGAATGGGTCTCTAGAGATTGCAAAAGAAGCAGGGGAAGGAAGAGAAGATGATGGATTGACGAATTAAGAAAATTTGCGGGGAGTTGTGGTTGCTACTCACTGAGTGAGATGTTTAATGAAAGAGGAGAATGCATTCGGAAATTGCCAGACTATTTGGTCTATGTAAAGTTGTAGTAAGAAAATAACATATCCATACACAAAGAATGATTAAATAGCAAACTGTTTGGTCAATCCTCAAAAGAGATTTTAACATTGTAGTGGTAGTAATGTAATCTAATGGGCGACTGGTGCATCACCATCAAAAGCTAAGACTCCGGTGATATCATTCTTTCGGTTAACAGGATACAACGAGAAATTTAGCTCCCTTGACTAATCCCGTAAAAGGGTCAATCAAACAAATCAGAAAAGATGGAACCTCCACAGAAAACCTTTGATAAATTAAAACGGAAATTGGGAAATGCACCAAAACTATGAGTAGGCCTAGACCTACAGAATCATTTCACCAAGACTTACATTGTAAGGACGGATGTGTTATATGAAAGACTTG
>NC_090725.1:186892107-186897107 GCF_036898095.1 Palaemon carinicauda
CTAATGTTGGACACGGGCTCTTGCGTTAGCAGCCCGTAGGTTTGTGCATTGAAGGGATAATGAATTCCTCTCGTGTAAATTCAAGTTTATTATGTAAATTACGTAAGACTTTCGTTGGTAATTTCATCGCATTCTTCATTCAAGGTAGTATATGTAAATTTACGTTATTTTTAATAATTAACTTTTTTATTTCACAAATTTTTGTTACAAAGTCTTACGTAATATGTTTAAGAGTGTTTTGTGACCATACAAGAGAGGAAAAAGATCTTATGTAATGTTCTTTTATATTTTTATGAGGTATTGCGTCATGTTTTCGAGAAAATACGCAATTCATATTTTGCTCCATGTGCTTTGGAAATTTTTTTGAAAAACCTAGTGATAGATCATTTCTTTTCTTTTTTATTTCAGGGACAAAGGGTAGGTGGAGCTAGCACTGAGAGAGTTTGTCTCCCTTATGCGAGGGTAGAGCATCTGAGAGTTGCCTGAAACCCAGGATTTGTCTCTTGACATTTTTTATCTAGTTGATAACTCTGATGCACATAGACCAACCCCCACGCTACCAGACCTTGGACCTGGAACATTCTGGAAGTAGCTAAGTTTCATATATATATATATATATATATATATATATATATATATATATATATATATATATATATATATATATATATATATATATAGGTGACCCCAAGATTGCATATATGAGATAGAGAATCCCAGCCTCAAGTCATATTCATCTCCCCCTCTCTCTCATACGGAATGCAGTGTATTGTTTTAAAAGTGGTCAATGAAATCTTAATATTTTGGTGTGATGGGTTTTTGTAAACATAGTGAGTATTACTAAAAATTCTCTCATAGTTTTTGTAGTAAGGTGAAAGGTACTTGTATCTGGTTACCTATTTTCATTAAGTATCAAACTTAAATATTATATTCAGATTTTATTTCAAGTGAAACAAGTGATTGTATAATTTTCTTAAGTATCATTTCTTTGGTCTTAGTCTAAGGTTTAATCATATTTAATATTTCAAGTCCAGTAATTATATAATTTTCAGATCATAAAATTTTTGTCATAATCTAAGTTTTGTTCAGACTTAATATTTCGAGTGATTTATTTTGTTTTTATGTAAATTCTTTTCAAAGTGTTGTAATTCATATCAAATATATTTATTTTTGTAAATAGTGGATTATTTCAGTCACCAGTGTTTAAATTAGTATTTGCTAATATCCTATTAAAGAATCGAAGAGATTCTTTTAATAGTTCTTAAGAATAATTACCCAGTTTTGTTTTGAGTGTACTTAAGAGACTTTTGGATATTCAGTGTTTTATATATTGCTGTCTGGGAGTTATATAACTGTCTCAGAGTTCTGGTATTAATATATCCAAGTGTAACAGGTCAAATGTAAAAGCAAACAGGTGAGTTTGGAACTCAAGAGGTCATATAGCTTGTCAATCGTAATATATATAACATTATACGTTTGATTCCCAGACCCGGGAGCCATCATTGTATAATATATATATGTATATATATATATATATATATATATATATATATATATATATATATATATATATATATATACATATATATATAGTATATACTATGCTTTTAGCACTTGTTGGAGAATTGGAAATGTTACTCCTTTATGAGGCCCTTGTTTTCAAACTGAAACAGTTGGGAGTGGGTGGGTCGTTTCTTAGCATTATTATTGATTTTTTAAGTAATAGATCTCAAAGAGTTGTTGTTGATGGGCACCATAGTGATTATAGGAATGTGATATCCGGTGTTCCACAGGGTAGTGTTCTTGGCCCATTACTTTTCATACTATATACACATGACATGTGGTTTGGCCTAGAAAACAAGCTTGTTGCATATGCAGATGATGCTACTCTCTTTGCATCAATTCCATCCCCTGAATGTAGATCTAGTGTTGGTGAATCCCTTAATAGAGATTTAGCTAGAATTAGTGCATGGTGCAAATTATGGGGTATGAAGTTGAATCCTAACAAAACTCAAAGTATGATTGTAAGTAGGTCAAGGACGGTGGCTCCTCAACATCCGGATCTCAGTATTGATAATGTTTCTTTAAATATGTATGACTCTTTCAAAATTTTAGGTGTTATTCTCGACAGTAAATTTACTTTTGAGAAACATATAAGGTCTGTGTCTTCTTCAATTGCACAAAAAATAGGCTTATTGAGAAAGTCTTTCAAGATTTTCGGTGATCAATCTATTTTGAAGAAGTGTTTTAATTCTTTCATTCTACCTTGTTTTGAGTATTTTTCTCCTGCTTGGTCTTCAGCTGCTGATTCTCATCTTAATTTGTTGGACAGAAACTTACGGTCTATTAAATTTCTTATTCCTGATCTAGATATTAATCTCTGGCACCGTCGTTCAATTAGTTCATTATGCATGTTGCATAAGATTTTTCATAACTCTGACCATCCTTTACATTCAGATCTCCCTGGACAATTCTATCCTGTTCGTAATACTAGGCAGGCAGTTAATTCTAATAGCCAGGCCTTCTCCATCACGAGGCTCAATACTACGCAGTACTCTAGAAGTTTTATTCCAGCTGTTACCAAGTTGTGGAATGATCTTCCTAATCGGGTGGTTGAATCAGTAGAACTTCAAAAGTTCAAAGTTGGAGCAAATGCTTTTTTGTTGACCAGGCGGACATGAGTCTTTTTATAGTTTATTTATGACATATTTGTTTTTGATGTTGTTAATAGTTTATATATGACATGTCTGTTTTGACGTTGTTACCTTTTTTAGAATGATTTATTGTTAATTTGTTCTCTTCATTTATTTATTTCCTTATTTCCTTTCCTCACTGGGCTATTTTCCCCTGTTGGAGCCCCTGGGCTTATAGCATCTCGCTTTTCCAACTAGGGTTGTAGCTTGGATAGTAATAATAATAATAATAATAATAATAATAATAATGTAAAAGTGTTTGTGGTAGCTCAAGTCCAACTGATTACCGCCCAATTTCCATAACTCCCATACTATCTAAAGTTTTTGAAAGTCTTTTGGCAAAATGTCTTAATAGGTTTGCTGAAGGTAATCATGTATTCCCTACTTTGGAATTTGGTTTTCGTAAAGGCCTTGGAGCATGTGATGCCCTTCTTACAATCTCCAATGCTGTACAGAAATCCCTTGATTGTGGTCAGGAAGTTCAAATGATTGGCCTTTATTTTAGTGCTGCCTTTGACCGTGTTCACGAGGCCCTTGTTTTCAAACTCAAACAGTTGGGAGTGGGTGGGTCGTTTCTTAACATTATTATTGGTATTTTAAGTAATAGATCTCAAAGAGTTGTTGCTGGGGGCACCATAGTGAGTATAGGAATGTGATATCTGGTGTTCCACAGGGTAGTGTTCTTGGCCCATAACTTTTCATACTATATACACATGGCATGTGGTTTGGCCTAGAAAACAAGCTTGTTGCATATGCAGATGATGCTACTCTCTTTGCATCAATTCCATCCCCTGAATGTAGATCTAGTGTTGGTGAATCCCTTAATAGAGATTTAGCTAGAATTAGTGCATGGTGCAAATTATGGGGTATGAAGTTGAATCCTAACAAAACTCAAAGTATGATTGTAAGTAGGTCAAGGACGGTGGCTCCTCAACATCCGGATCTCAGTATTGATGATGTTTCTTTAACTTTGTATGACTCTTTTAAAATTTTAGGCATGATTCTCGACAGCAAATTTACTTTTGAGAAACACATTAGGTCTGTGTCTTCAATTGCACAAAAAAATTGGCTTATTGAGAAAGTCTTTCAAGATTTTCGGTGATCAATCTATTGTGAAGAAGTGTTTTAATTCTTTCATTTTAATTCTTTCATTCTACCTCGTTTCAATTATTGTTCTTCTGCTTGGTCTTCAGCTGCCGATTCTCATCTTAATTTGTTGGACAGAAACTTACGGTCTATCAGGAATATCAATCTCTGGCACCGTCGTTCAATTAGTTCATTATGCATGTTGCACAAGATTTTTCATAACTCTGACCATCCTTTACATTCAGATCTTCCTGGACAATTCCATCCTGTTCGTAATACTAGGCAGGCAGTTAATTCTAATAGCCAGGCCTTCTCCATCACGAGGCTCCGTACTACACAGTATTCTAGAAGTTTTATTCCAGCTGTGACCAAGTTGTGGAATAATCTTCCTAATCGGGTATTTGAATCAATAGAACTTCAAAAGTTCAAAGTTGGAGCAAATGTTTTTATGTTGAACAGGCTGACATAATTCTTTTTATTGTTTATATATGATATATCTGTTTTTGACGTTGTTAATAGTTTGTATATGACATATCTGTTTCGACGTTGTTACTGTTTTTAGAACGATTTATTGTCAATTTGTTCTCATCATTTATTTATTTCCTTTCCTCACTGGGCTAGTTTTCCCCATTGGAGCCCTTGGGCTTATAGCATCTCGCTTTTCCAACTAGGGTTGTAGCTTAGATAGTAACAGTAATGATAATAATACTAATGACAATAATAATAATATCAATTATAATAATGATAATACATACAGTATATATATATATATATATATATATATATATATATATATATATATATATATATATATTTATATAACCTGACAATTGCTCCTTATTAAATAGGGGCTATATATATATATATATATATATATATATATATATATATATATATATATATATATATATATATAAACTGTTTACCACCCTCATCTCTTCTAACCTTTCCTTTACATAATATTTGTGACAGTCTTAATTTATCACTGCCAACCAAGTTCTTTAATTTTGCAGGGCTTTCAAGACAAGTTTTCTAAAATCCACCATGCTGTATACAGCTCTTGATCAAGGCTCTTTTAGTAATCGTAATATTGTCTAGAACTCTAGATGATCCGAAACACCAGAAGATAAGGCTGACCATCAGTGAAGTTTATAGAAAAAAATCACCGCGTTAAAACTTACTTATGTAGTTTGCTGTCATCGGTAAGTATTATTATTATTA
>NC_090725.1:186904607-186922107 GCF_036898095.1 Palaemon carinicauda
TGCCACATAGAAGTAAGAATGCTGGTTGTGAAGCAACAAAAAAAATTGGAAAATGCAATAAGAATTAAAGTTATGTGACCTAGTGCAGTGCTACGTATGAAAATTAATGCAAATGGACAAATCACAACCTGCAAATGATAAAATAAATCCATAAAAAAAATAAATTAAATGTAAACCAAGCAGGCAAAGATGGCTCCTCAAGTTTATCAACCTGGGGAGACACCAAGGCCAAATTTTTTCATACAACTTAGATTAACCTACTGACTGTGGCTACGTGTTATGAATATAGCACAGTGATCAATAAACTAATGCTGGGAGAGCACATCTGCTACTCTATTATCTGAGCTCTTTATGTGCTCAACCTTCCAGTTGTAGTTCTGGAGGTCTATGCCCCACCTCACGAGCTCTTTATTCGTATTACGGAGCTTAGTCAAGTAGGTTAGAGGGTTATTGTCCGTTAGGACTGTCAGTTGGAACTCATGGTCAGCAGGATAGGATCCAAAATGATCAAGAGATAAGCCCATGCCTAAGAGCTCCTATAGAGTTTGGGGTTCTTCCCATGTCTGGAGGAAATTTATGATGCCATCTAAGTAAATCACACAGTTGTGAATTCCTGCTTGCATCTTGTTCCTTAGTTTCTGAAGGCTGCTAGGTGCGCTCCTAGAACTTAATGGCATCACTCGACACTGGTGAAGCCAAAAATGGGTTACGAGTGTGATCAGAGATCATGACTCCTCTGCCATGGAGTGGAAATCCTCGTCCATCTGAAGTGTGGCTGGGAAGCCAAACCAATAAAAGAATTGTTTCAGTTCTCGGACACTTATGGATGGGATGAGTTGGAGAGATGCCCTCGGTATTACCTGCTTTGAGTTACCGGTGACTTGGCAAGGATGGCACGAGGCTACATACACCTCAACAATTGTTTGTAAGCCTGGCTAGAACTGACACTGGATACTCTTCACACCAAATTGTCCTCCAACAACCGGAGGTTACGGAGGACAACTACTTGCCGACACAGGGCTCTAACGGAATTGTGAGAACCTTGGGTGATTCTGAGGGGCACCTCATCCTTCAGCAGGAAGTCCTCCCTATAGAGATTATTTTTTTCCGCCTCATTCGAGTAGGTGGGTGCCCTGTAGTTTTCCAGCGTCTCATCCAACAGCCGGAATCTGATGAGCTCAGTCTGGCTTCTTAGGGTCTCTGGGGTGATGGGTGCTTTCCCTTTTGCCTCCTCTAAGACCTCTGATCTGCTGTTTGAGGTAGCCCTATCGCTAGTGGTGGTAAGTAGCACAGCTTCATCTGAAGAGAATTCGCGGGTACTAAGCCCAGACTCATGGCTGGAAGAGAGAGGCTCCTGGGCCTCCTCACTTGACCAAGCTATCTCACCGCCTCATTCGAGTAGGTGGGTGCCCTGTAGTTTTCCAGCGTCTCATCCAACAGCCGGAATCTGATGAGCTCAGTCTGGCTTATTAGGGTCTCTGGGGGTGATGGGTGATTTCCCTTTTGCCTCCTCTAAGACCTCTGATCTGCTGTTTGAGGTAGCCCCATCGCTAGTGGTGGTAAGTAGCACAGCTTCATCTGAAGAGAATTCGCGGGTACTAAGCCCAGACTCATGGCTGGAAGAAAGAGGCTCCTGGGCCTCCTCACTTAACCAAGCTATCTCACCAAGGTCAATGTCACCTAGCCATTCATTTTCCTTTGCAGATGGCATCCGCTGTTTTGGGCTCCGGTTTAGCAGTGTTCATGCACCTGAGGGGCACTTGCTTTATGCCCTTCATGGGCTCTTGACCCAAGAGCAAGTTGTAGCCCTCATGTCTGAGATTGCTCACTACCCCTTGCCTTCACCTCCTGCTGAGCTGGGGCGTGGATACCTTCAACTCTACTGTAGGGAGTTCTTTGGTGACTCCTTCAATGCACTGGACCTTCCTGGGATTGTTCTGCTGGATTGTGGCACCATTGGGTTGAAGTGGCGAGTTCTTGAGCTGCTAATCGAATGCTCATTCCCATATCTTTAATTCATGCGCTCTCACTCTTTCTCTCGCATACTGCATCTTTTCTTGCTCTGTTCTTCCCCTGGCCTTGGCTTCATTCATGAATTCCCGCACATACCTTAGCAATGCGTCTCCCTCATAGCCTTGTCGTTCTACCAAGTCCACAAACTCACGGATCTCAGCAGCAGTCCTTTTTCCAATTCCCTATGGAGATAGCACCAGATCATACTCAACCGCTCAAGGTACAGTGTTAACTGTGGAAGAAATTACAGGGATAGGAAAGACGCTCTAGCCCATGCAAGGGTCTCACGGAACAAAGGGTAAATTAAGATGGAGCTGGGCAAAACACACAATGGCTGTAAAAAATACCTCTCGGGAAAGAACTATCATCGAATAGCAAGCCTCGCAAATAATGGAACAGTAGCCTAACTTGAAAAACAAGGAGCACGCCAATGGGTGGGCATGCGGGCGTCTGGTTGCAAGGCGTCCAAAGCAAATAAACAACAAAATTCACCAGGAATCACAGCGATGGGTGATCCTGCACACTAGACATAAAAAGAAGGAATCACAGCAATGGGTGATTCTGTATGCTAGAGAAAAGGATCACAGCAATAGGTGATCCTGCATGCTAGACTTTAAAAAAAGGGATCACAGCGATGGGTGATCCTGAATGTTAAACATAAAAAATGGAATCACAGTGATGGGGGATCCTGAATGCTAGACTTAAAAAATGGAATCACAGCGATGGGTGATCCTGAATGCTAGACATTAAAGTTGGATTCGTAAAAAGGTGTGGGTGCGTTCCTGCAACACCACCACTTGCAAATCTACGACTTAAAGCAAAATTTGTATCTATACCTAAAGTATAATAAATTAAATAAAGCCAAATAATGTCACTGAGTTTGATTGCTTCGTAAAGAAAAATTAACCCTTTTTCATATTTCCCCTTTACCAAATGTAAATTTAAGGAATTACACCTCCCAAATATTTTATCTAAATTATCGTATATCCTGACTGAAAAATAGAATTGAATGTGATATCGTAAATCTTTTATCTTTAGTTTAACAATCTTAACACAATCGAATGAAAATTATCCCTTTCAAAACATGTACATAAGAAATATTCCACGAAATATTACAAAACGAAATTACATGCCACTAACTATTGAAAAGAAAATCAAAATAACAAGGAATGCAACATTTTCTTGCAGTTACCCAACACAGAAATTATGCCTTACTGCCGTAAAACATTTACGTGAATTGTAAGCCATGAGATTTGCTATGAGACCCGTCTGTTTCTTTGCACTAAAGATAAATGTTAAATCATTTCATGTACAAGAATGAATGATTGATATGTGCATGAACCTCTTACCAACATGCATTAATTCGGCCGAAATGTCAGGTCTGTGCTTTCAGTCGAAAATAAACAAATCTAACAATAACAATCCTTGGCTTCGTTTGGAAACACGGCTGTGGGCAGAGTTATCTCAGGATGGCCCCGCTTGAAATTTACACGTGTTTAGCCTATTAAGTTTTCGTAAAATTTCTGAAACTTCACTTATTTCTTAACATAAAACAAAACATTCACTTGATGCACAATCTATTTAATAAATCTTCACCACTGTGACAACCGGCGCTCAGAACGAACAAATGCAAATTCGTCACAGACGGTTGACTATCCTGTTGAACAAGACTGAAGCTTACTGCGTGTTTAAGAAAGAAAGATTTCGCGGTACAAACGAACGCACAAATAAACGCAAAATTTTAACAATAAAAACAAAAAGTTTTGGCTGTTTTCTTCCACGGTTCCAACTTCAGTGACAACAGAATTTACTTTAAAATGAAATTAAGATTCGTCTCATCGATAAAGACAGAAAGGGGGGAAGTTTTTACTTTAATAACAATAACTTCAAATTTCTATCTTCGCAAATCCTGGAAAGGTCGCCAGTTTCTGGTGCTCTGCCTGAGTCCGGCCTTGCCTAAGAACTCAGGGCATAAACAAAATGAACAATAAAAAGGTCGTCAGCTGGTAATAAGACAATAATTACTGACAATAAAGGGGAGCACAACGTAGAAAGATCTTATTGTAGAATTAAGTCACTAGGTGGTTCACATGGAGTTGGACAGACCGTGGACGACTTCAGCAAACAATCTCATTCCCTGGAAAGGGAAAATAAATTAAGTTATTAACCGATCACTTAAGCAATTTACTCCTACAGGCTGAGAATACGAAGTTGTGTGGTTATAACTTTTAAGCAAATAAAATTCAAGTGCAAAACTTATAAACTTAAGACACTATTACAGGGAAATTAACACTGTCACAGGGTAAGTTAATTAAGGTTAGGAGCAAATGGCACAGGTGGTTGGGATATAAGGATGGGTAGGATCTTTCGTTAAGGATAAAAGGAAAGGATAGGACGTGGTAAAGAAGAAAGGTGGAAGGCTGGGTAAGGATGATGAGGATGTGAGGTTCTCACACTGACACCTTACCTTGATAAAAGGACTCAGTCTCCTCCCTTGCGGAGAACGTATCACAGGTCCTGCTTCCTTGGAGGTTGAAAAGCAAAGATCTGCCAAGATAAACCCTTTCAGCCTCAAATGGCGGGGGGGGGGGGGGGTTATTGGCCTTGGTCTTGTCTCCCGACACCCCCATCAATGGGCCTCCTCATGACTTCTCTCGGGCTCCCTTTGTGGCGGCACTGAGCGGCCACGTGCTTTTTGAAGATGTTTGAAAAGAGACCTTAGGGGAGTAGACAGGTATAGGATGGGTGGGCAGGTGGTGAGGCTATGGGTAAGGTCCCAACACTTGTGGCATTTCGACCGGTCCTTGTTGGGGGAGTTTTGTTTGAAAAGTGGTGCAATGACTGTCACGAATAACAATATATATATATATATATATATATATATATATATATATATATATATATATATATATATATATATTGATGAGAGACAAGCAGGATTTAAGGTGGGTAGAGGAATAATTGATCATGTATGAGGATTAGAACCAAAAATACTGGAAACCATCTGGAGATTATATGAAAGGACAGCAGCTGGGGTAAGAAAAGGACAGTGTTTGACAGAAGAGTTCATAACCACTGGTTGGGCTATACAGGGTTGCCCACTATCACCACACCTCTTCAACTTATACATGGAATGGGTAATGAGAATGGCACTTGGAGATTATGAGGGTGGCAAAGATATAGCAGGGACAAAAATATCTAGCAGAAACTAATGAGGAACTTCAGAGAGTTTTAAGAATGGCAGAGGAGCAGTGCAATAGGTATGAATTAGTGATAAACAGAGAAAACCAAAAGTATGAAAATTGGACACCAGAGAGAGGCCTTAGAAATACAGCTATCAGAGGGAGAAGTGGAACAAGTCAATGAGTTTAAATATTTGGGAGTGTTTTTCACAGCAGATGGAAAGATGGAAAGAGCAATTCAAGACCGAATCTCAAGTGGCCAGAAAGCTTTGGAAGGCTAAGAAGAATCTGGAAAGATAGAAATATATCTATTAAGTTGAAAATTAGACTATTGAGAGCAATAGTGATCCCCACTGTAAAATACGGTGCTGAATGCTGGGTACTGAAGAAGAGAGAAGAGAAAAAGTTATTAGCATTTGAAATGAAATGTCTGAGAAGAATCTGTGGTGTAAGATGGGAGGAGAGAATTACAAACGAAAGAGAGAGAAATGGCTGGTGTTGAGGACACAATTCTGATTAGATTGGAGGATATTCAGAGGAGATGGTTTGGACATGTACAGAGGATGAAACTGGACAGATGGCCAAAGATAGAGCTGGCTGGATGAGTGGCCGGAAACAGACCGAGAGGACGACCAAGAGATTCATGGGTGAAAACATTCAAGAAAGCAAATAGAGGCGAGACATTTCAGCAGCTGGCACAGATGGCATTGGATAAGGATCTCTGGAGAGAATGGTGACATCAGATGCAGGACCCAACCCGGAGAATTCCGGACAGGATTTAGTACAGGACAGTACAGTACAGTACATATATATATATATATATATATATATATATATATATATATATATATATATATATATTTATACACACACACATATATTTATATATATACACACACACATATATATATATATATATATATATATATATGTATATATATATATATATATATATATATATATATATAAATAAATATATATATATATATATATATATATATATATATGTGTGTGTGTATGTATGTGTATATATATATATATATATATATATATATATATATATATATATATATGTGTGTGTGTGTGTGTGTGTGTATATACTATAGGAGAAAAGCCCACGAAGCAATAGCAGACATATATAAGTGACCAGGAACTAGTAAATATTGTTTTAGTATTCTTTAAAAAAATAGAAAATATAACTAGGTCATTTACATTTACAAATATTTAACATCAGATTAATGTTACACCAAATACAGAGATAAGTTTTAACGAGATTCAGTGTCATAACACAAGACGATGTTACCAGGATTATCAAGAGAGCAAAGAAAACCAACTGTGTGATTGATCCGATGCCAATATCTGGACTAGATGATGTAATTATGAGAATAGCAAATACAAGTATCGATGAGTGTAAGTTTCCTAAATATGAGGAAATGTCTATAGTCACACCGGTTCTGAAAAGATATACCTATTTCAAATCTATCCTTTATTTCAAAAGAACTAGAATACGTAACTCTTGAACAACTAGCTAGTCCCCTAGAAGAAATAGAATCTTTGCCTGACAATCAGTCTGCTTACAGAAAGTATACTCTACGGAGACAGTTATCTGTTCTCTTGTAAATGATATGCTGGAAATATGGATGAAAACAAATGTGGATTTTAATATTACTTGATCGTATTGCTGTTTTTGATACAGTTGTGCATGAACTGCTACTAAATAATCTATGGTCCATCCAAGGAACAGGAAGCATAGGAAAGGGGAGACAAGGGATACCAACAAGCCCCCTGCATGACACCAGCAAGCGTCGACGAAGCAGAGAGTATGAGCAGCCCTGGTAAAATGTAGGCAGTAGCACCTCCTTTGGTACCCCCAACCTCACCCCGATAGCACTAGAGACAGTAGCAGGGGATGCCAGTATTGCAAGCAAGGTAGTTAGCCCGTGCTGCCCATATTGGAAACCAAACTGACAGTTCGGAGTACTAGCGACCAGGATAGATCTGCCAGATAAGTTGATCTAAGGGTTCATCAACACAGGAACCAGCGTATCACTCCTTGAACAAGGAAGCTCCTTGAACCCTCCGCAGTCAGCGAAACCCATCCTCCTTTACACACTAGGAGAAAATAAACTACAGGCAAGATATACGACAGTCAACTTTCCGGTGGGATCTGTGAAGTTTGCACATGATTTTTTTATCTTACCTACCTTGGCTATTCCAAGTCTTCAAAGTATACTTGATATTCACTTTATTGTGAATAACAAAATATACATTTATGGGGAAAAAGAGAGAGTAACAGTAATCACAGAAGGGTGCATTCTCTCGATAGAAAGTCACGACAAAGTAAGTGCCTGTGTTAGAAGGGAGAGACAAAGAGGTAATGTGACGGCCATACCTAGAAAATGAGAAATATTGCCTCTCCAGGTGCTTACAGGCATAACAGAGACCCCGTCCCAGCTTTTCTTGGAGGGAACCAAGTTGATTGTTACCACACATGTTTCATATACACTCGTACACTGCAACAGTTTTGTTTTTTATCTTATCACTTGCTCTTCCCTGCACTGTTAATAAGCCAACCTGCATAAACTTGATAGTTCATGCCTGATTTTGTTTGAATTTTTGGGACATTCTTGCTCACAAGTCCTAGTATTTAAGCTCGATGTCTGTTTGATAAAGTTTATTCGCTTTTACCTTGCCTCTCAGTTACAACCTAACTGCTTGCTCACACATTGGTGGCCAGTGGAGTGTATGCTCTCTCCCACCTGCTTGCTGTGTCCTACTGTTTGAAGATGCCTTCCACCAAACCTGCCTCTTCGGCACACGCCGCCTCAATTAAGCTGCCGCCCTTCGCCAGCAGAGAAGCATTCACCTGGTTCCAGCACGCTGAAGTCCAGTTTTGCATCAATGACGTGACTCAGTCAAGCACTAAAGCACATAAAAGGAACACCCCAATAGCATATGACACCCTCGAAAAATACCTCCTGGAGCAGTACTCACCATCGCCAGCTGCCCGCATAGCCAAACTTTTTCAGCTCTCTCAACAACCGTTAGGGGATCAAAAGGCATCGTTTGCCCTCAGGGAAATGACCAGTATCGCTCACCTGCAGCCTGCAACAGACAGCTCTCCTCGTTAGGAGAACCGACTTTGGGCCCTTTGAGTATGACGCATACCCAAACCTGTACATGCTGCCATACCTGATATCGGTATTTTGCCCATGAAGGACCTAATAATCAAGGTCGACGCCCTTATGGACAGCCACTTCACCACCTATAAGACCTCTACCAATGCCTCTACTCCTGACGAAGAGGACAACTATTCAACGTTCTGGAGCAACAACAAAACCGCTCAATACCCTCCACTCGCTCATGCCCCAACCGACGACCTCTACAGCCACTTACTGATGCCCATCAGCTGCAGTTATATTAGTACCACTCCAGATTTGGGGCTGCTGCGAGTAAATGTTTGAATAGTTGTCAGTAGCCAAAAACGTGTAAGTAGGCCATCGCTTGTTTCGGTGGCCCCCTCTGTCACTAATATTTTCTTTTTGCATGATGTAGGTACGGGCATGTGATTTTTAGTAGACACGGGTGCTTGCCGTTCTCTTCTGCCAGGACACGATGTAGTTTGTCTAAATCTGCTGGCGTCCACCTAGTAGCTGCCATGGATCTGCGATCTTCACACATGGTTACGAAAACCTCACATTATCGTTTGGGAGCGTCAAATATCACTGGAAGTTTTTTGTTGCTGACGTCACATTGTCAATCCTTGGCGCGGATTCTTCTCACATTACCACCTCCTGGTTGATATTGCTCACTGACGGCTAGTCAACGCAGACACTTACTCATCCACACCTCTTCAACATGGCCCCTCCAACCTCGCTCTCCACATCAGCGCACCTACAGATGCCTACGCCCACCTCCTTGTGTTGTAGCTGGAAGTCTTCCATCCAGAACTTCACCAAACGCCTATGGTTCCCACCAAACACGGTATTTATCACCATATCAAGAGGACAGGGCCCCCAGTGTTCGCCAGATTCAGGTGTCTTGCACCAGATTGTTTGGCAGCTGCCAAACAAATGTTCGCTGAAATAGAAGAAATGGGTCTTTACCAAAAGGCCTCCAGCCCATGGTCATCACCTTTACACATCATCTTGAAGAATGATGGCTCCCTGTGTCCGTGTGGAGATTGCAGGCTTTTGAGCATGCATGCAAAACCGGATCACTACCCCCTCCCAAACATCACTGACTTGACTTCCTACTTGCACAAAGAGAAGGTTTTCTCCACGCTCGACCTCCTGAAGAAGTATTATCAGGTGCCCATGAACCCAGAAGACACACCCAAGACTGCCATCACCACCCCTTTTAGTACATATACCTTCAATTACTCCTGTTTAGGCCTTCGTAATGCGGGATGACATACTTATGTTCTCTTCCTGCAAAGATGAACAACTCCGTTACTCACGCATCATGCTCGACTACATACAACAGAATGGCCTTGTACCTTTGGTGCAAAAGAAGTATTTTTCTTAGGGTACCACATCACTCCTGAAGGAGTCCATCCCTTCTCTGAGAAGGTAGCAGCCATTCAGAACTTCCCTACGCCATCGACTGTCAAAGCTCTGCAAGAATTCATGGACATGTAAACTATTATCACCGTTTCCAGCCAACCATCGCTGCTACTCTTGCCCACCCTCTACACCTTCCTCAAGGTCAAGCCAAAAGACCTGAAGTGAGGTTCCCTTCAAGAAGCGGCCTTCTGCAACGCAAAGTATGCCCTATCAACCACTACTGCTCTCACCTTTCCTCTGCCACATGTACCTCTCCTTCTCTCCACCCATAGCAACGACATCACTATTGATACAGTACTCGGGCAGGTGGTCAACCACTCACCCCACTCATTGGCCTTCTTCAGTAGAAAACTGTCCAAGGTGAAATCCAACTACTCTATCTTCGACCGCGAATTCCTGGCAGTGGACTTGGCTGTTTGTCACTTTCACCACTTCTTAAAAAATATGCCCCTTATCATTTGAACAGACTACATGCCTATGGGGCAAGCCTTCACCCAACAGTCTAACACCTGGTCTGCCTGTCAACGCCGAAATCTATCTGCCGAGGCTAAATACAATTGCACCCTTCAACACATCCCTGGGAAAATGACTACCATTGCCGATGGCCTATAAAGAAACACAATGGCCACCATTCATCTGGGATTGGATTACAACGCTTTGGCAGAAACATAATAAAATGATCTAGAGTACCAAGCATGTAGGACATCCTGCATATCCCTCAGTTAGGAAGACGTCCCTCTCGACGACTCCAACGACACCCTCCTCTGTGACGTCACTACTGGTAGACCTAGACTGTGGATACCTGCTCCCATGTGTCAACATGTGTTTGATTTCATTCATGGCCTCTCACATCTCTCACACCGTCCTACTGCACGGCTACTGAAGACGAAGTTCATTTGTCACGGTATTACTAAGGATGCTAGGGATTGGGTCCGTGCCTGTACTTCATGCAGAACTTCAAAAGTATGTTGACACATGGATTCAGGAATGGGCACCTTTCCTCAACCTCAGCATTGTTTTGCCCACATTCCTGTCGACACAGTAGCGCCCCTACCCACATGACAAGGACCTCATTACCTGTTTACTATCATCAACTGCTCCACTCGTTGGCTTGAAGTCATTCCCATGGAATCTACAACACCTGCCTCATGTACATTTGCCTTACTCTCAGGGTGGATAGCAAGATTTGGTATCTCTGAGCATATTACTTCTGATAGGGGTACCACTTTCTCCTCTCAATTGTGGACATCATTAGCGAATCTCCTGGAAATCACTCTGCATCAGACAACCACCCACAACCCTACTGCCAACGGAATGGGTGAACGTTTTCATCGCACCCTTAAAGTAGCTTTAATGTCCCGCTGCAAGGACTCTTACTGGTTTACTCAGCTTCCCTGGGTCCTCCTGGGGCTAGGGATCACTCCTAAAGACACCTTGGATGTCTTGGCAGCTGAAAGATTGTATGGCAAACTGTTGGTAGTCCTTGCAAAATTTTTTTCCGTCTGCAGCCTCCTCCGACAGTCTCCCGCGCCTACGTCACGTAAAAAAATTTACTCCTTGCCGCCAGACTTACAGGCCTACAGCTAAGAAAGACAGCGATGGATCTGCACTTGGCAATGCACGTTTTCCTGTGCAACAACACTAGAAAGCCACCGCTAACACCCTCTTACACGGGCCCTTTCCTCGGGATCTGTCGTACTCCAAAAAAATTCTTAATTAACATGCATAGCAAAGAAGATTGGGTCTCCATTGATCATCTAAAATCTGCATATTTCCTGCCAGAGGACCCGCTTACAGTACGCCTTAAAAGAACAGGACGCCCTATTTTACATGTATGACATTTTAGGGGGAGAGGTGTATACTGCACGTGTTTCATACACGCTCATACACCATAACGGTTTTGACTGTTATCTTATCACTCGCTCTTCCCTGCACTGTTAATAAACCAACTTGTATAAATTTGATAGTTCATGCCTGATTTTGTTTGAATTTCTGTGACGTTCTTGATTCTAAGTCCTAATGTTTGAGCTTGATGTCTGTTTGATTAAGTCTAGTTACATTCAACTCACCTCTTGCTCGCACAAATCACATAAAAAATGTGCATATGCAGTCTTTGAGGACTTGGCAGAAATAAAATAGAACAAAGTGGATATTACAATAGTTAATTTGACAAATAAAAGTGATTCTATGTGTGAATTGGAGTTATGTGAAATTACTGATAATGGGATCTTGGGAGCTGTGACTCCAGCCCGCACAGATAAACACACTCAGAACTTGATTAAGCAAGCCCAAAAGCAATGTCCTCCAGAATATCAACCTGTAGTTAGTAACATTCTCAGTAGTTATCCCGATGTAAGTACATTGAGAGACAACCTACTCGGGAGGATTGATCGATTTTCCTTTAGCATTAAAACGAGGCAGGCTGAGCCGATTAGGTCAAGGCCTTATAAGGTACCCATTCATTTCCAGGGAGAGATAGAAAGGGAGATTAATAGATTAAGAGAACTAGAGATTGTCAAGGAGAGTGAATCCCCCTGGGCTTCTCCAATTCAGTAAGGACAATGCATTTCCATTGCCCTTAATCGAAGAATAGTAAATATTTTACAACTATCGATTTAAAATCTGGATACTATCAAATACCCATTCAAGAAGACAGTAAATGTAAAACTACATTTATAGCCAACGACCAACTATTTCAGTTTAATTTTCTTACTTTCGGGGTTAAAATTGCTCTCAGTCATTTTTCTAGAGTAATAATGTCAGTGTTGCCTCCAATTGGTCATAATGTTCTTGCTTTTCTAGATGATATCATAATTACAGGGAGGATGGCTGAAGAACATAGTAACAATACAGTGATACCTCTACATACGATCTTAATTCGTTCCAGAAACTGCTTCGTATGTTAAAACGATCGTATGTTGGAGCAAATATTCCCATAAGAATACACGGTAATTTGTTTAATTCGTTCCTCAGCCTAAAAACCCATAATAACTCCTTAATAAATGGCTACACATAATTACACATAACATTAATACAATATAATAATACAGAAATATCTAAAAAAAAGAATAATAATAAAGAAATAATAAATAAAAAAGGGGTTTTTATGTAACACTTTACCTTAGCGACAGGCCAGCGCAGGTGTAGGGACTGCTACGCAGGAGATGGAAGATCAGCGAGGAGGTAGGGACGGCGACTTTGTACGATAACGTGTACGATAACTTACACTAACTTACACTACGTGAACTTTAACTTAACTTAGCTTTTTTTTTTTTCATTTTTATAATTTTATATTTTTTTACATTTTTTTTCTTTTCTTATTTTTAATTTTCATCACTTTCACTCGATTCGATCTTCCTTTTCTTTGCTTCACTTTCTTTCTTTTCATCATGATCACTAGACCGTTTTAGTAGAGATTTTTTAAAGAAACTATCGAGTGAAAGTTGCTTGGTACGGCTTTTGAGGATTTTTCTGAAATGAGTTAAGCAAACATCATCGAACTGCGCAACAACATGGCAAACCTGAAGTTTCTGTGGGTGATGCTTGTCGATGAAATCAACCACGTGTTGATGACATGCCAACATCTGTTTTATTCCCGCCGTACCTAAGATTTGGCCTACCTCCTCGGTCTCCTCCGACTCACTCAACTGCGCTTGGAACTCATCATGCTGCATGGCTTGCAGCTCCTTGAGTTCCTCGGTGGTGAGCTCTTCATGGTGCTCATCGATGAGTTCGGTGATGTCATCTTCATCCACCTCCAGACCCATGGACTTGCCAAGGGATACAGTCTCTTCGACGTCTTCCTCGGCGGCAAGCACAGGTTTATTCTCAGGGCCAAAACCTTCGAAATCTCTGGGAGCAACAGCATCAGGCCAAAGCTTCTTCCAAGCTGAATTCAGGGTCCGACGAGTTACTCCCTCCCAAGCCTGATCTATGATCTTTAAGCAGTGCACGATATTAAAGTGGCTCCTCCAAAATTCACGCAAAGTTAAGTTGGTGCTTTGCGTGACATTAAAGCACTCCTTAAATAAGTGCTTGGTGTACAGCTTCTTAAAATTATAGATGACTTGCTGGTCCAAGGGCTGGAGGATAGGGGTGGTATTCGGTGGAAGATACAACACTTTGATGAATTTGTATTTGTCGATGATATCATCTTCGAGTCCGGGGGGGGGGGGTGAGCAAGTGCATTGTCCAAACAAAGCAAGCACTTCAAAGGCAAATTCCTCTCCTGAAGGTACTTCTTGACAGCAGGGCCAAAAAATACGTTTACCCATTCCACAAAGATATGCTTAGTAACCCAAGCCTTAGAATTAGAACACCATAGAACATGTAGCAGGTCTTTATTAATTCTATGTGCTTTAATTGCCCTAGGGTTTTCAGAATGGTAAATTAATAAAGGCTTAATTTTGCAGTCCCCACTGGCGTTGGCACAAAGCGCAAGAGTCAACCGATCCTTCATTGGCTTATGTCCAGGCATTTTCTTCTCTTCGGCAGTAATGTACATTCGACTAGGCATCTTTTTCCAAAACAGACCGGTTTCATCACAGTTGAACACCTGCTGCTCTACGTAGCCTTCCTCCGCCACGATGCTTTCGAACTTTTTAACAAAGTCTTTAGCAGCCTTGGTGTCCGAACTCGAAGCTTCTCCATGCCGAACAACTGAATGAATCCCGGTTCTCGAACCAACCTCGAGATGCCTTGAATTCCTCCGTCGTAGGATCGGCTGAACTCTCCCCCGCGTCACCCCCAGAGCCCGCCGCCTTCAAGTCACTGTAGATAGCGCTGGCCTTCTCACAAATGATCGTTTCAGTGATTGTATCGCCAACAATCTCCTTGTCCTTGATCCATATCAACAAAAGGCATTCCATCTCTTCAAGGGTAGGGCTACGACGTTTGGAAATAATCGTGATCCCCTTCGAAGGTTTCACTGCTTTAATGGCTGCCTTCTGTTTTATGATCGTCGAGATCGTAGACATATTCCAGCCATATTGTTTAGCCAGATCGCTAACATGTACACCTCGCTCATGCTTTTCTATTATTTCTTGCTTTAGTTCTAATGAAAGCATTGACTTCTTCCTTTTTTCACCACTACTACTACTTCCTGAACCGAAACTAAGCTTTTTAGGACTCATGATTACGAAACACAGAAAACAACACGTGAAAAAGGAAGATAAAAAACACTGTTAATAACTGAGTAAATAGAGAACAACCACACAATGCGCACGAGATGAAAGGACTGATCAAGGTGACGCTCGATTGGCGTCCCTCCGATGTGCTGCTGTCTAGCGGCGTCAACAACAAACCACGGTTGACGCTTTTGAGAAAATTCTACGCGTACGCGTATTATTTACTTTGTATGTTGGAGCAACACTTCGGGTGTCGAGACAGAAATTTGGTCGAATTTTACTTCGGATGTTGGAAAATTTGTATGTTAGGACATTCGTATGTAGAGGTTCCACTGTATTCGTAAAGTCTTAGATACATTCACTGTAATGTTGGGAATATAAATTCATCAAAGTGCAAATTTTTCTGTAAACAGGTCGAATTTCTAGGTCATATAATAACCCCAGAAGGTATCCAACTGTGCCCCAATAAAATATAAGCTATTAGAGATTTCCTCAGGCTGCATACCTCTAAGAAAGTAGCTGGGTTCTTTGGCCTCACAGGGTATTACCATAAATTCATAAGAGGTTTTGTAGAGATAGCAAGATCCTTAGATGCTTTAAAGAAACAAAAAGTAATAAATTGGGGAGTGGAAGAAGAAAGCTGTCTTAACTAGCGATGAGTTTCTCGCATAATTTAGATTTGATCACCCCATTTTTAGTGACCACATACTCGAGTAGCGTAGCTATTGTTGCCGTAATTTCTCAATGAGCTGATGAGGGCAGAGAGTGACCCATTTGTTTTGCTTCTAGGGTATTAGAAGGGGCCAAAAAGAATGATAGTACATTCGATCAAGAGGCATTGGCTATTCTTTGGGTTCTGGAAAGGCATAGGTTCTTTTTATTAGGTCAGCCGATTTTAGGATTTATTTTACAAGGGAGATTTCAGGTCTGGACAAGTGGAGTGGATTGAAAGATTGTTAGAGTTTAATATAAAGAGGATTGCCCACATAGAGGGTAAAGATAACAAAATAGCTGTTGCCCTCTGTAGAGGTGCAGTGATAGGAATAACTAACTACTAGGGCACAAAAGAGGATTGAAGAACAGACCAAAAATATTGAGGTACCCAATCTAAATAAAAAACAGGATATGAATTCATGCGAGAACCAAATGAGAACCACGAGAGAGAGAGAGAGAGAGAGAGAGAGAGAGAGAGAGAGAATGGTAAACATGAATGTGTGAGGGTGACAGAGGACATGGCCGGGTTTGTCTAGGTTGAGTGCGCTGATGATGAAGGTGTGAGTGACTCAAAGGAAGTGTGAGAGGGACAGAAAAAAAAGAGGAATGGATGGAAAGAGTGTGAGCACTGATTAAATGGAAATCAGACAGTTTCCATCCTTTCTGAAGGTGCCTCATGTTATTTTTCTCATAGAGGATATTGTGGATTATGAGAAGAGGGGAGGGGAATTTTGTGCACGGATAGTTCTTTCTGCCTCTTTAATTAATTGAACCATCTACATTGTACCTGCAAGTCCGTATGGAGGGCATTTGGGGATTGATAGAACATTGGTTAGAAATGAAAAATCTATAGAAAGGTATATAAAACGTTGTCATGCTTGTAACTGTTTCAATGAGCATAAAAATGCTGTAACAGGAGCCAGAAAGTGGCCTGTGATCAGTGGCGTATTAAGGGTTCAGCCACACCGAAAGCGGCGAGTGTCAAGGTAGAGGCATGACTTGGGCGGCAGGACATCGATCAAACTATGTATGGCCATACAGGGAACTAGTTACAAAGGCTATGACCCAACTATATACTGGAGTGAACTAGACTGGACACGCCTCCCATGCCTATTCATCACTCTCAGCAGTCATGCCACGTTTGAGTAGGAAATTGCCTCTGATTGAAAATTTGTCAATAAATAATACAATAGTGTTTAGAGTCATAATTTTTAGTTAGCAGAGAGGGGAAAAAGTTAATTTTACAATTGATATGGTCAGTCTCGTTTGTACGAAGGTAAAGCTTATGAATATTTACATGTGACACAACAATCTTTTGATTCTTTCTTAGTTATCCAATATTTGAAGTTAGGTTCTTAAAACAAAAGACGAACTATAGACAACCTCTATCTCTCTCTTACCAGGCAGTATAATTGCTTCAAATATAACTAGTTCGTGAAAATTTATTGTCTCTTTTACTTTCAGAATTAACAAGTATTTACATAGAATATATTGTTTAAACATATAACCGAAAGTTTTCTATTTGAAATTTCCCTATTCTATCTTTTAGATTTGCTGTGGTTACCTTTCCAGCCTTTGGCTGGGATATCTCTCTCTCTCTCTCTCTCTCTCTCTCTCTCTATATATATATATATATATATGTGTGTGTGTATATATATATAAATATATATATATATGTGTGTGTGTGTGTGTATATATATATACATATACATATATATACATATATATATATATTTATATATATATATATATATGTGTGTGTGTGTGTGTATATATGTACAGTATATATATATATATATATACACACACATATATATATATATATATATATTTATATGTATATATATGTATACATATATGTATATATATATATATATATATAGAGAGAGAGAGAGAGAGA
>NC_090725.1:186927107-186944607 GCF_036898095.1 Palaemon carinicauda
CCATGTATAATTAGAGCCTTGTTGGGATTTCATTCGTCCGAGCATGCAATTGATGAGGAAGAAGTAGGAGCACGTCGGTGTCATCAGAAACCACTTTGATTGGAGTGTGTCCTTCTGCAGCTTCAGTGATCATATGATATGTCATGGTGATGTCCGCCTCTTCATATGTGATTGCCGTTTCTTGTCTTCCAACTCAAACATGAGCAGGATATAGATCAGATCATGTGACAACAAGTTTCTTGCTGAAAGGCACATTGACATTGCAGAATCTGGTGATAATCAACTGTATGATTTTCTCTTTGTTTGCAGTGACATTCAACACCATTTCTTGCTTTAGGAGTGGTGACTCTCGGAGAGTTTGTACACACGACTAAGTCCATTTGACTTTGCTTTACAGCAAGTTGATTTGGAACTCATGGAGTTGTATCAATTGAATACAACGTAGAGCACATCCGTTAAATTCAGAGGATTTATTAGACTGGTAACAGCAACATCGACTAGAGCTAATACCTTGGTTGGTTGTGCAGACCAATAGACTGTCCACAGAATGGCACAGCCATCCAGGATATCTACCACTGGAGACTCAATTGTGCATTTTCTATGCTCGACTTTCAGTTTATTCTTCAGAACAGATTTTGCTGTTAATTGCATTTCTCCATTCTCGTCGAAGGGGGATGTTGGACGAGGAGCCAATTCGTGAGCAAAAAGAGCATCTTGGGATACATTTTCCTTTGATGATGCCATTATTTCAATGACGCAAGCATATATGAATTTTGTGTCAATTGTGTGGAGTTCATTTCCAACGCGTGTCCTTGGCTTGGTTACAAATGTCATAGTTTTGACTTTGAGTTGCAGCTTCTTGTGAAAACCCTTTAGCCATTCACTTTCATACTGCCATTGTACATTCACCCCCCAAATGAACTGCATCATGGGCATTCAAGTCAGGATGACATTCCACGAAGATTGCTGGCAACTGAAACTGCTGCAGAAATCCAGAAACGTCGCAATTCTTGACAAGATTTTATCACAAATTCATGAAGTTGGTCACTTATACCTTTTTGGTGATTAAGCAAGACACTTAACGCTAGTTGGATGAATGTTATTTGACCAGCTGATGCGCTGTTTACCATATGACCAAACATTTCGGCAGCCATGGTGGAATCAAGTTTTGGAGATATGGGTGCAATCAATGACAGAAGAGTAGGGCTGCATTCACCTACAAGAAGAAATGTATATAAAAGGTTTATATGTTGTCTAGCTCTTAGTTTGAATGCTATTCAATGCACACATTTATAAGTACCGTCAAATTAGACAACTTTATTATAGTTGTAATACTAACATAATGCTTGCTCTAGTGTCACTCTCATGGAGTAGGTCAGAGGGTCTTGTGTGTGACTTTCTGATTGGATTCTCTTGTTCATATCTTGTATTGCTCTTTCAATATTGTCTTCGGTATCATTTACCTGATACATTTGGCTGGAGAGGTGACTCCTGAAGGTAATTATGGATACAACTCCTGGAGATTACAGGATAATTAGTTCGGGTGAAACCTTCTGCTGAAGACAGTCTATGAGGGAACGCCTGGAAAGTCGCATGCCTTGAAGTTCAGAGTACATCTTATGGAACTCGACGCTGTTCCACATATGTGAAAGATCTGATTGCATCTTCACAAGTGCATTTAAAGCCTGACCACAATCCATATCAGTTTCCACACTGGATGGAGGATTACTGAAGAATATTGACATACAATTCTTGTGATAACGTGCATCTGCTGCCTGCAGATCAGTAATTGAAGAATTGACGCAAAAGGAAATGTCACTTTTCCTATTGATTCAGCTCTCATGAGGCTGGCCTCTCTGAATGTATGCCAGCCTATCTTATCTGCTGTTCTGCAAAGGTATGCCTCCCTCCATCTTCTAGGATTTTTATTTGGGTGCTCAATGTCACATATTTCTCCACAGAATAAACATTGTTCACAGAATGAGAATACGTTGTTCCCCCTCAAGCTTTTCACATTTAATTCACATTCAGAATCATCAGATATTTTCTTCTTTATTGCCCGAGAAATATGGGTTTTTGAGCAACATGTGCCTACACAGTTTCTATGGCACATGAAAGTACTGGATCCATCCTCAAGTCTGTCAGATAGGCCATCACCGCTCTCATGACTTACGCTTCGCAAACTTGCAACTCGTGAAGATGCTATGAGTTTAGGTTTGCTTGAACCACATATGAGACACTCCATGCTTCACTTAAAATGACAACAATGTACACAAATATTACTTTTGACTCAATACATTACTTGTAAGTAGTAGTTGTAACTCAATATTGGGGGAACTCAAATAGTAAGAAAAACTTCCTTAACCACTCACAGTAAACTTATTGGTTTTGATTTCTGCGCCAGCCATCTTAGGAAATCTAAACCTGAAATGCTTAACTATGAATAGCATGTACAATTATGCGGGTTTTTTGCAGCATGTCTAAAGTAACAAATCATAAAATCACAGAACAGGGACTCCAAATGTTCCAAAGAAACAACTTCACACTAAGAAATAGATGGGCAAAGTAAATTCATAAAAATCATTTTTATCTGGGTGACATTCAACAACATCATACATTAATATTTTGACATTTGTATGGTAAACATAAAATTTTATGTACAAAAACAGCTCAGATCGCAAAAATAGCATCATAAATGGATTACTCAGCTTGAAAATACCATGAAAAAGCCTATTACACATGAATATAGTCCCATTACGTCAAATTCGGATTTTTCGGTAGGGCCAATCTCAGCCATTTTGAATTTCTGCATTTTACGTAAAAGGCTTAAGGTTTAGTTTCTGGTACTCATCAGATTTGGATTTAGCGGGTCAATTTATCATAGAATCATCCTTAAAAGTTCATATATATATATATATATATATATATATATATATATATATATATATATATATATATATATATATATATATATATAAGTGTGCTACTTTTATAAGCACACATTGAGTATATGTTGTTTAAGATGTGTAAAGCTGGATAACGAAGTACATCTTATTAGCTTTAAAAGTATTTATTGTCTAAAAACAACAGAGTTAAACATCTCCATCATAGGAGGGAGCTGGTTTGGTCGGATGACCAATTCTGGTGAAGTATAGATATGAACTGATTAAATTATCGATATCACAGATATCGTATGCTTAGTTGATGTAGCAATTTTAACACAATCTCGGAAGACACCTGCATCCGGTGACGTCACAAACTTTCACACACTGATGCATTGGTGTTGACGTTTAAGAAAAATGTTACATTGCTGAGGCTGCATTGTGCATCCTGTTTATAATTTTAGTGACTACAGCAAATCTCACGGCTAGCATCTTCATCCAAAATGACATATTACGTCATGTGTTTTAAACATGTAATAACAATTATTTCATTTATTACATTAGCTCGGCCAGCTATCTCAATTTTTTCAAAAAAAAAAAAATTTAACAACAAGCCAAAACATGTTTACTAGGCGTGACTGGATATATGTATTATTCTTTGTTTAACTTTAGCCATAAGCAAACGAGGACGAATGTCCAAATAGGCACATCAAAAAATAATAACAATAATGCATATGAAAGATATTACCAAAGCAAAGAAAAAAAATGCATGATAGATAAAGATCATATATATGGTACATTGCTAGCAAATGATTATATGGTACCAAAAAAAACTACTGACATACATATGATTCGGTAACTTGTTAAAGAATAATTGTTACCTTTGTCAGAAACATAGATTAACATAATACGGTAACTAATAAAAATATTTGTTACCTTGGTAAAAATTTAATTTTTTAGTGCACAAACACGAATTCCTGGTACGTACACGTACCACGGTTTCGTACATATATATATATATATATATATATATATATATATATATATATATATATATATATATATATATATATATATATATATATATATATATATATTTATATATAGGGCTGATATATTTTATTAGATGCCCATAGATTCTGTTAATTTTATTTTTTTTTCTCTTTTCTTTTTAACATTCCGGCTTATATATTTTATTAGATGCCGAGAGAAAAAATGATCTATATTTTTTTTTTAAATGTTTTTTTTTTTTTAAATGTATTTTTAACCATGCAAAGTTAAAAAATTTCCTCATTTACATATTACTAGCATACTAACAGCTTTTCTTACAAACTCTAATTCCAACAATTTACTCCTTTATCGAATGAGGTGGCCACTTCAAACGGCTTTAAACTGAATTAAATAAGGAGTTTTGTCTGGACATGGCGAAACGTTCTGTTTTAGCTTCCTGCTGTGCCGTAACCTACGCCAAACAAGGATGTTCACGGCGATAAATATCATCACCGTGATACCCAGTCCTGCTAGTAGTATGGGGTGAAGAATTTCCTTATAAGTCGGTGACAGGTGGTCCATTTCGGTTAATTTCATCAACCGCTTGGCAACTTGTCTGTTGTACGGGAGAGGTAGTGCTGGCATTGTAGAGGTCCACGTGAAGTTCGCGAAGTAGGCTCGTTCTCTGATGAGTGTCCGTAGACCAGTCACCATGGAATTAGGGGAAGTCCCGATACAACCATCTGCTGCAACGAAGATGTGGGCGAAAGACGTGGATCCGTCAGGGCATGATACATTGAAGCCGTCCTTGTCGTATCGTATCCACGAGCCATTGTTCAGTCTGCAATTGAACTCATTATTGTAAAAGGGATAAAGCTTATCCAGACAATTTTCACTTGTATGGGAGAGAGCACCGTCTAGCACTATACCTAACTCGCATGAATCCATTAAGTTTTTATGGAATTCAAATGAGTCAGCTGTACATATTTTTCTATCCATTGCTTCTGAACAGTGAGTTAATTGATTTAAGTCTTTAATGACCGTATATGTTTCCTTGTCTGGGGAAATCAATACGTGTCCTGTCAAACTGGATATTACTGGATTTGAGTGATTCGTCATGAAAGTCGGAAATGGTGATATCCTGTAAGATTGCCAGGCATCAGAAGAATCAAAGGGAATTGTAATCCTAATCTTGTTATTATCAACGCTTACTGTAATTAGGCTGTAATAAAATTCTAACCTACGTTCGCCTAACAAAGGAACATAGTCTAGTTTATCCCTTCCGTTCTCCAGAATTAACTTTAAGTAATTTATAGGCAACAAATGTGGCGACAGTACACCTTTAGTTGCTAACGTGATAGCTTCTACATAATCCTTGGATTTCTCAATGAAATGTGCAATTCTGTTATGTATTTGATCTATCTTTGAATCATAATACGTTAACGTTGCCAACAAATCCTGTACTTCCATAATCTGAATGATATTATTTGAATGTTCATTTACTAAATCCATAATTTGATTGATTGAAGCTAACTGATTCCTTAGTTCTGACATAATCAATTCATCTTCATGAGTCAAGAACTCAATTTTCTTATTTTGATTACTAATTTTAAGACGATTGGAAATTCCTAAACCTAAACTTGCAACAGACCCAAAGATGTTTAATGCAGCATAAATAAACGGATTTCGTCTTTCTTTATGTTCGTGTCCTACAGTCCACATCAAAAGGTCATAAGCCAAAGATCCTGTCTCGTAAGTCTTATTTTTCAAGTCATCAGATAGCATCTCTGCAACTTTTAATGTTGATCCAAGCAAACTCTCTGTAGTCAAATGAAAATGTCTTCTATGCAACTCATCCAATGAGGCAGAAAACCTTGAAATGGCGGTTCTTAAGCTAGTGACATCATTCTCTTGAAGAAAAATTGCTTGCATATTCACTTCTACAACTACGTTGCTTGATGTAATAAAAACGTCTTCTTGTCTTTCAACTATAATGCCATATTTAAAATTTATACTTTTAGTTTTAGAGCTCATCCCACACGAGAAAAATGTCTGAGCGAACAATATCACTCCCAACAACAAAAAATTCATCTTGGAAACCTGTAACGAGAAAAATATATGTAATTACTCCTGTATTAAGAAGAAAACTTTTAATCACATAAAATAAAAAATTTTTCCCTCACTTCTTTACCTCTCTTTTCTTTTTTCTTTTTAATTTCTTATGTGAGCCAATGGTACTATTCTCTCATCCGTGGGTTGGGATACGTTTTGAACTCTAAACCTATTGGCCGTTAATGTTTCCAAAATGTTAAATGGGCCTTCAAACTTAGATGTTAGTTTATAATTGAGTCCTTTGCGCACATTGATTTGAATATACACGTTATCACCCACGGTATATGTTTTAGTTGGCTTCGCTATTTTATCATGATTCCTTTTCATTATGATTTGTGATTCTTCTAAATTCTTTCGAAGGATATCATATCGACTTATACTTGCATTTATACATTCTTTTAAAGGATTTGATAGATTAGTTGTAGGCGTTAATACATGGAAAGGCGTTCTAACTGGGGTACCATACAATGCTTCATGCGGTGACATTTTAATTGATATATGATATGAATGATTCAGAGTACTCAGTGCCGCCGGTATTGCAATATCCCAGTTGGGGTCTGATCCCCCTAGTGTTACTCTTAATATATTTAAAATTTTCCTATTTGCTCTTTCCACTAGCCCATAAGACTCTGGGTGATATATCATGGTATTTATTTTCTTTATGCTGAGGAATTCACACAATGAGGTAAGAAAGTGATTATTAAATTCACCACCCGAGTCTGAGATTATCATGTGTGGAATCCCATGTTTACAAATGTAACACTCGTAAAACTTCCTAGCGCATTCAATTGCAGTTTTAGTTTTAAGCACTATTAGTTCTGTATATCGAGTTAAAGCATCTATAATTACTAAGAGGTGCTTATTTCCTCGGTCTGACTCGTAAAATCCTGTTAACAAATCTAAATGTATTCTTTCAAAGGGTTGATTGGGCACAGGATAAGCCCCTAGGCTGACAGGTGTTTTCGTATGCCCTTTGTTTTCCTGACATGTGCGACAATTAGCTATGTGTCTTTTTATATCTGTAAGCATCGTATGCCAATAAAACAATGATTTGGCTTTCTGTGACATTAATGAGAACCCCGGGTGTCCATGTAATGGATTTGAATGCAACCAATTCAGGACAGTGGAAATAAGTGAGATTGGTACTACTACCTGGTCGTTAGTTACATGTGGTGTATTGTGGGTTTTCCTTGTCACAGTCCTACACAGAATATTATCTTTGATTATATAATTCTGCTGCTTATACTTTATATATCCCTTTTCCTTATGATTGCCTTTCAAAGCATTTATAATTGTTTCTATTTTCTGATCTTTTCTTTGCTGTCTGTAACAATTCAGCACTCCAGCCTAAATCTTCTTGTTCAGATATCGTTTTAACAATAGGCATGGATGTTGATATATCTATTAATTCACCTAAAGGCTCCGTACAAGATGACACGGGGTTGCGTGATAATGCATCCGCAATGATATTTGCTTTCCCAGGTAAATACCCGATTCTTGCGCCAAAATCTTGAATGATCAAATGCCACCGAGTTCGTTTAGGGCTGTGGTTGAAGCCTTTAAAGAACTCTGTTAGTGGTTTATGGTCAGTAAGAACCTTAATGGGATAACCGTAAATTATGAACTTAAAATGCACTAGGGAATTAACAATAGCTAGCCCTTCCTTGTCTATTATTACATACTTACTTTCGGAGGTTCTCAATTTTCGAGAATTGAAAGCTATCGGGAAAAATTGTTTATCATATTGCTGAAGCAATACCCCTCCTACTCCTAAGTCTGAGGCGTCTGTTGCAATGAAGAATTCCTTACCGAAGTCAGGAAATTTTAAGATAGGAGAACTACACAGTTCATCTTTCAAGGTATTAAACGCCTGTTGATGTTGCTCAGACCATATGAAATCTACGCCCTTCTTCGTAAGATCAGTTAAAGGAGCGGCTATTATTGAATAGGTGCGTATAAAACGCCTGTAATATCCACTACAACCCAGAAATTGCTGTATTCCCTTGACATTAGTAGGTATGGGAAAATTAGGTATAGCCGACACCTTATCATGGACTACTTTAAGACCTTGGCTTGACACCATGAAACCCAAATATATTAATTCTGTTTTGAAAAACTCACACTTACTAATCTTTACCCTTAAGTTATGTTGTCTTAATCTCTGTAGTACTAGTTCTAACTTACGTAGATGTTCTTCTAAGGTGTTGGAAAAGATTACAAGATCATCCATATAGGCATGCAATATATCCCCTAACAAGTCTCCAAACACTATGTTAATCATTCTTGTAAATGTTATAGGAGCACAACGTAAACCAAAAGGCATCCGTAAAAATTCATAATGTCCCCTGGCTGTGCTGAAGGCTGTGTATGGGATACTATCTTCCTCTAATGATATCTGGTGAAAGCCTTTAAGTAAGTCCAAACTGGTAAAATATTTATTCTGACCTAACAAAGACAAAATATCGTCAGTACATGGCACTGGGAATCGATCAGGTATCGTCTCCTCGTTTAGACGACGGAAGTCGACGCAGATACGCCATGTTCGATCTTTTTTCGGTACAACTATTAAAGGAAAATTATAAGGGCTGTTTGATTTCCTAATAACTCCTTCTTCTAGCATTTTACCTACTTCATCATTTATTTCATTCTGGAATTTCATAGGGAGTCTGTACGAGGGTACATAGATAATTTTCTGCTTGTCCTTTAACCTTATTTGATGCTCAATCACATCTGTTTTTCCTAAGGATCCATCCGTAGTGGAAAAAAACATCATGATATTTAGTTAAAAGTCCAAAAATTTTCTGCTGAATTTCTTCGTCTTGAATGTCTTTATTGATTTTATTTTTAATAGATCGCAAAAGGGATTCATCCGCAACTGATTGAGAGTGATTGATCTCAGCAACGGTAAGAATACGATGTTTATAAACTTCTACATCCAAGATATGTTGATTTTTGTGAATTACTAAAGTGTTATTCAAATGATTACAGACTTCAATATTACATTGTTGATGTGAGCCTACTGTATAAATAGCTTGTGTGACAGACAATCCGTTAGTTTTCAAAGTGTCGGAAAGGATTAATATTTCAGATCCCGGTAATGTTTTCTTTATTTGCACTATTAAATTCGAAGGTACGTTTGGTTCGATAGATTGCGTGCAAGATGATATTACGGGTGAACGAGAATTCTGCTGGGTCGCGTATATTATTTCTTTATTAGTGAGACAAGTTATTGGTTCTTCAACGTACGTTACGGTTACATTTGTCGTCTCCTTTTTATCCAAAACTGATTTTAAGGTATTAGAAGACTTATAGAATTTCCCTTTGATATACACGCCGTGCTTGGCAGGGGCTAAGATAATGTTTTGATTTCCTATAGATGGGTATCCTATAATTACAGCTGGATACATATTAATGTTTTTTACAACAACAAATGTATCGGCAAACGTGCGTTTACTGATTTTGAACTGAACATGAGTTATGCCTATGACATTTAATTCATTATTTCCTATACCCGAGAGTCTAATTCCGGATTTTTCAATCCGAAAGTTCGAAAACAACAAATGATGTGTCTTCAAATCCATGATATTACGTGGACTACCAGAGTCAAAAAATAACGTAAAGGATTTGTGTTCTAAATTTACAGCATATAAGGTTGGTCGTAACTCATTTTGGCTTATTATTGTATGAATTCGTTGCAAATCTACGGGAGTATGCACTGTTTTACTTAATTCGGCCGTGTGTTTCATAGGAAAATCTATTGTCTCACAATTATCTGATAAAACATTAAATTGATTATTCAATACTATTGATGTTGACATGAATGACCTTGACCCAACATCACTCTCTTCCCCTCTGGAGTTAACTATGTAGTATTTGCTTTGCTCTGCACATTCTGAAAATTAGTCTGACCTTGCGAGGTCTGGTTTGACGACCCAGGCTCAGCGATATTCGAAGAAGTGTTTGTTTGCTTTGGACTCTGAACTGCATTGACATTTGGTTGTTTCTTCTTATTGTTAAAATGAGGATTTTTCTTTTTATATCCATATGGAACTGACTGTGGAATTGACTGTGTATTTCTGGGATTCTGTTGTGTCTTACGCGAGTAACATTGACTGTATGAATGAGTTGCACTGTTATGAATCGAGCAGAATTTTGTTCTGCAGTCCGCGCTTAAGTGACCTTGACATTTGCAATTATAACACGTCATTCCCGCTACTTGACTACTAACTACGTTCACTGTTTGTGGCTTTGTTTCATTCTTTGCAAAAACTTGAGTTAACACGGGATCGAGATCTGGACACTTGGACATGTGTTTTTTTATCTTTTTATATACATCCAATTCCGTACTTGCAGGCGTTAACTTCTTATCAAAACACCTCACTAAAGCTTCAGGCAACATAAGTGTCATGCAAGTTAAATACATTAATCGTAAAAAATCTTTCACGGAGATGTTATCCCTAGTAACCCAAGTGGAATTACCTAAAATGTCCTGATATTCATTAAGCCTATCAGCTATGAGAGCTGCTCTCTCAATAACATTAAGCCGATTCATAGTGGCTTGATTAAGTGTATTTCGTAACGTTAATACTACATCCAAGGCTTCCTCACCCCCATAGACCGCGCGTAACCTAACTTTGAAATCATCCCAGGTAACTGCTTCTTGAAATGAAACACCTCTTAAATACGCACTCGCATCCCCCTTAGAAAAATCTATAAAACTTTTAGCTTCTTGTAATTGTACAAAAGGGTCTACGATTTGTTTGGCATTTAAATGGGCATTGACGGATGAAATCCATGACTCCACATTTTGGGGCAAGAACCCATTGACTCGACCCTGAAAAGGAAGGATTGCTGACCTGGCATTTACAAGCGTCACAATTGAGGAGGATTAGTCTGGCCTACGCCACTAGGTCCAGGGGTAGGGCTCACAGGGGGAGTCATGACTGCTGTATTTCTTTTCCTATCTCTTCGACCCCTTGCAATTCTATCAAAATATCTATATGAATACAGACGTCCACTGCGTAAACGCATATGTATAATAAAATTCCCCAAACAATGTTACTAATCCCAAGACATTTCCCGAGAATTTCTGAAAGAAAAAGGAATTAGCACAAAGAGAGAAAAAATTCTAGATGAGAATTCGGAGTTGAACACAGTTTCCTTTAATGAAAGGAAAAACAAAAGATTAGCAAATCACTCACCCCAGTAATAATCGACTAACGACTCGTGATAACTACACTTCACTGCCCAAACTGGAATGAATTCAAATATTTGTACTTAGCTTATATATGGTTCTGTGTGATGTCGACACATCCTCTCTCTCTCTCTTGATGTTTTGTTAGCGATGTATCGTTCGAGTTTCTTGTTGAATGTAGTGCTTCCTGGATATGTTTTGCAAACGTTGAAAGTCAGTCTTTGGGTTTCCTAGGATGTTGATTGAAGATCCAGTTCATCAGTATGTATTTATAACATTCATTAAATGTTAAATATTTCGATGGACTATATTACTTAGTCAAAATTGTAGATACATGTAGATAACGTTGAGTTCTTGAAGATCTTTCTCTGGTTTTACAGCTTTTATTTTGAAGTCTTGAAGATCTTTCTCTAATTCTTAGAGTTTAATTTTATAGTTACTTGAAGATCTTTCTCTGATTCGTAGAGTTTAACCGCTACCACCATTTATAGGTGTGTTACCGCTGCCACCATTTATAAGTGTGCTACTTTTATAAGCACACATTGAGTATGTGTTGTTTAAGATGTGTAAAGCTGGATAACGAAGTACATCTTATTAGCTTTAAAAGTATTTATTGTCTAAAAAACAACAGAGTTAAACATCTCCATCATAGGAGGGAGCTGGTTTGGTCGGATGACCAATTCTGGTGAAGTATAGATATGAACTGATTAAATTATCGATATCACAGATATCGTATGCTTAGTTGATGTAGCAATTTTAACACAATCTCGGAAGACACCTGCATCCGGTGACGTCACAAACTTTCACACACTGATGCATTGGTGTTGACGTTTAAGAAAAATGTTACATTGCTGAGGCTGCATTGTGCATCCTGTTTATAATTTTAGTGACTACAGCAAATCTCACGGCTAGCATCTTCATCCAAAATGACATATTACGTCATGTGTTTTAAACATGTAATAACAATTATTTCATTTATTACATATATATATATATATATATATATATATATATATATATATATATATATATTATATATATATATATATATATAACAAAACAAGGTCATGCCATTTTATTATTAGGCCATCGCCGGACTAAAAGGAGAAAAGTGGTGTTGGATAGAAAGGTGAAAGAGTCACCTTAAAGAAAATCAAAGGCATTGAAGGACTAGAAAGTAAGGCATGCACAGGGAGCAGAGGAACAGTACAGAGAAGAGGAAAGAAATTTGAGGAGGAAATTAGGTATGGCTATTGGAAGAATGGTAGAGCAATTGAACGAAAGGCTAGGAACACAGGAAGGAGAAAAGGATATATATAAGATTTCAAATTTGAAGAAAAGGCAAAGACAGGATTTGGGGCAACTGGGAGTCATCATGGTTATGGATGGAAGTATATTGAATAGGGATAAAGACATTAAGAGGAGATGGAGAGAGTATTTTCAACAACCATTGAATATTGAAAATGAGAGGAGCTGGGAGAAGCACAGAAAGTGGAGGGGCCAGTGATGAAGATACAGAATACAGAAATGAAGTTGGCATTGAATAAGAGGAAAATGGTAAAGCACCGGGTCCATCAGAGTTTCAAGTTTAATCGGTCAAGATACTAGCTACTGAGGGGGATGAATGAATGCTAGATTTATTAAGAGTAAAATGGGAAGAAGAAATAATGCCTAAACAGTCGACTGGAAGGAGAATCTAATGGTATCTATTTTCAAGTAGAAAGGTGATGTCATGGAATGTAGTAACTACAAGGGAATTAATCTAACAGAAAATTATTTGAAAGTTTTTTATAGTGTACCAGAAGAGAGATTGAGAGAGATTGTAAAGATTGGAAAACAACAGTATTTATTTATGAGTAGGAGAGGGGCTATGAATGCCATCTCTATATAGTAAGGTAGCTACAATGAAAGAGGCTAGATGGAAATCAGAAGCTCTTCTGTGGTTGTGTAGATCTAAAGAAGGTTTATGATAAAATCCCAGGAGAAATTACGTTTTATGCTTGAGGAAGAGTAACGTCCCAGAGAGGTTGGTTAGAATGGTTGAGATGAAGCACAAAAGAACAAGGACAGAAGTAATTACAGCTGTTGGGGAATCAGAAACCTTTGAAGTTATTGCTGGATTACACCGAGGGTCAGAATTAAGCAGGTTTTTTTTCAGGAAGGTAGAGTTGTGGGAGTTTTATGCAGATGATTTGGAGATTATTGCTGAAAATGAGGAAGACTTACAGAGAAGGGTTGTAGAGTGACAGCAGTCTTTGGAGAGGGGTGACCTAAAGGTAAATGAGGTTAAGACTGGGGTTATGGTGAGCAGTAAGGAAGGTAGGGACAGGATAACCATACATGTAAGTAAATGCTCGGTTATAAAACAGGTGGAACAATTGAGATATTTGGGATTTACAATAAGTCTTGGGGGGAGGATGTGAGGCTGAAGTTAAGAATAGGATACAATCAGCCTAGGAGATGTGGAGGGAGGTAGTGAGAGTGGTATGCAAGGAGGTTAAATGGGTGGAGGCGGCGCAGGTAGTCAATGCTTATGGGAGACGGTGTAGCTAACTGTCATAGCCGACACGCCCTCTATCTTAGGCAGAAAGAACTTGGGAGGAGAGTAATCAGCTATCGCTTTCCCCCTTTCCGCGTTACTCTCGAGTATTATGATAATCCTAAGAATGATCAATCCTTGGATAGGGAAATGGAAGATTAACAAAGTGATAAAAATATAATTTGTAAACGGATAACTCCTAATGTTTTCATCAGGTACAAGGATTAAAAGATTTATCCTTCCAGATCAGATATCTACGCTACGTGTATCTAAAGATGTAAAGAGAGGATAGCAGCTTGGGAGAGTCGTTAAATCTGGTCAGAGAATCATAAATCGTTTAAGATAAAGTGATTTCTGTTCTCTGGAGTGAAGTAGTCATTAAGGTCAAAGGAAAGGATTCGTGTTTTGGAATTCTTATTACAAATTATACGTTGAAGTACAATTCCTCCAGGAAGTGACTACTGACCACTAAAGTGTATCAGTTTTGTATACGTCTGATGATTTCACATTTTATTTTTGGGCTAGTAATTTTGCTGAGAACTTTTTAGCAGCATAAAAGTATCTGATCTGCAAGTATTTTTCTGCCACAGCCTTAATAAGTAAAACAATATGATTATTATCTGGTTCAGTTTCACAGCCTACATAAGCTTACATGTTTTAGAAAGTATATTTATAGAACTATAATAATCTAATACAGAGATTAAAATTTTTGCATACCCTTTTTTTATCCAATTCCATATGCGTACCAACTCTGAATTTCTTTTCACTGAACAGACATATTTTTATCACGTCATCAGATTGTTGTATTAGAGCATCTTTATTTTTCGATCTAATTAAAAAATGAAAATAATTGTTATCAGCACCAGTAAGAGCATTATTAGAAGTTTGACACTCCAATGATTTTTCCAGTTTAAAGACAATTAATCCCGCAATATAGGCAACAATGCTGCTTGAACACAATAACAAACAATGACTACTTAGAAGATACATGTAATCCTCATCTTCATCAAAATCAGTTGCTTGTTTTATTTCCAAATGTTAGTCATTCAAAATTTTGTTCCTATCAGTTGAAGAATTTATGGCTTGAACAGAAGAGTTGTATGAAAGATCGCAGTCCTTAACTCTGCTTGAAACTGAAAGAATATTTACAGATTCCAGAGGTATACAGCTCCCTTTGAACACATCCTGCAAGTCGTTATGAGCTAAAACTCTTTTGTAAGCGGCAGAAAACTGACAGGCAGTTGGGTTGTTATTATATCCTCCCATAGATCTAACTTGGCCCAAAAAAGAGTTCTAGGTGATCTTGGCTCATCTTATAAGTTAAGAATTTTTTTAATTGCATTCAGGACAACCTATTAGATTATCATATATCTTAATCAATCTCCGTATACAAATTATGAATCCAAGAAAGCCAGTTTTGCAATTGTAAATCAACAAAGGTTCACCACATGGAAGTTTAAGTTGTCTTAGATGTAATTCAGCATAGACCAGAAAATCTTTAATGATTCTTTCATTATCCTTTATAATGGTAATGAAATTGATTGTAGCTTCACATTCCTTGAACTCTACGAAATTGTTATGAAGACAAAACTGCATTGATTTTGCAACAGATTCTGAGTTGACTTGTATGGGGCTCCGTTAAACACTCGCTCTGAGTAGTGTTTTAGCTTTGTGTTTCTCGCTTAGAATATCATTGAAAAGATATTAGTTAATCTTATGGAGAAACCTAAGTGATAAGAAACTGTACACTATGTCTATTCCTAACTATTTCTGTCTCATATGTAAAATAACAGAGGGAGAACGAAAAAAAAAATGGATAGGATGTGAATGTAATAGACTCTACCGTAAGAAATGTGTGCATACAGTAATAAGCATCACTGAAAATGAGCGGAATAACTTAGATTGGTTATGCCCACACTGTGTACATGAAGCCAGACAAGCCAATTTAGTAATATCAAAATTAAAGGAAGATGTGAACATGAGAGATTTGGACCTGAATGAACAAGGTGCGAAAATAGATGAACTGGAAAACAAACTTACTGACCTTAGCGCAGACGCAGCAAATTCCACCCAGACTACCGACCTCACTGAGAAAGTTGACATTCTTGCCATGAATATGGAATCAATTAAAGCAACACTTCAAACATTGATAGAACAAAAACCGGAGAAACCGACATTTGCTGACAAAGTTAATGAAAAAAATCTGTCGATAATTAAATCAACTAATACAACAACTAAAATTACTGAAAGAAAACGAGAAGTAGAACAAGCACTTAAAGACATTCCTATACTTAACACGAGGTCAATTACGAATGGAAATGTTTTTGTAAACTTTGCAAACAATATGATCAGAGAAGAGGCGGCAAACAAAATTCAGACATTGGTGGCTGACACTGAAATGAGAAAAATCGGAAAACTAAAACCAAAAATAATGATATGCAATGTAGACAATGATGAAGATGATGTAGTAAATGCTTTGATTCAAAGAAATCGCTGCCTGGAGCATATCCAAAATATAGAAGAGAAGATAAGTGTAGTCCTGAAGAAAAATGCCTCGGGGGGACCACCCACCATGTGCTGAAATGTGATCCTGAAGTTCGGAGGGCTATTCACGATAATGGGGTCAAAGATTTGTTACGATGGGGTATTTATAACATATGTGATAGGTACCACGTGATCATCTGCTACCACTGTCAGAGGTATGGACATTTTGAAAAAGATTGCAAGTCTAAGAATGAAGATAAAGTCTGCGGGAAATGTTCAAGGAGACACTCCACCAGGGAGTGTAATTCGGAAGTGTCAAAGTGTATAAACTGCACAGAGTTAAACAAACCAAGTGACCATATAGTAAATTCTAGAGACTGTAAAGCTTATGACTTGAAATTGAAAAGACTACCAGAAAATACTGATCGTGGTTACTAAGGATGTCATAAACTGAGGCTATGTAAATATACACTCTGTAGGTAATAACACTAATCAAATTCGAGAATTGATAAACGACAAATATTTGGATATGCTAGCATTATCTGAAACATGGTTAAATAACTTGGACAAGGCAAAGATCACTGGAATGACGCCCCCCCCCCCCCCAACATACGCCTTCTTTCACATACCAAGAGAAGATAGGTCTGGTGGGGGTGTGGGACTCTTTATTTCATAAAAGTCACTCAAGTCTCCAATTGTTGTGAAGAACTAGTGTAACAAGCTTTGAATATATAGAAATGAACTTTACGCAAAAAAAAAAAAATATCCTTTGTAACAATATACAAACCTCCTAGAACAAACACTAGTATCTTTTCTACAACAATGACGATTTAACAGTAAATGAACAATACGCGATATGAAACTTTAAATTCTCTGAACAAACAAGGTAAAACAACAGTGGAGGTCCTGTAGAGAGTGGGGTTCCCCTGCTGTATGGGACCGAAAAAGCAGCCATCAAAGTAACTAAAAAGTAAAGTAATTACTCTGCAAGTTTAAGTCATCTTTTTTTTTTTTTTTTTTAATCCATGCCAGATGTTGCGTTTTTAATTTATTCCCCAAATGCAAACCGTCGCATTCGTGACGCTCAGGTAATTTTTCAATGAAATTTCACTTGATAAGTTTCCCGCCCCATCAACAAAATGTTTTTCCCCCCTAATGAATTTCTAATAAACTTTAGCATATAGAATGGGTAAAAAAATATGAATATCTGCTCTTGCGTCAATGGACGAAGAAATGAAGTTTTTATATTTTCAGAATCTAGTCTGCAACCAAGATCTTTGACCATAGCAGCATTCGTTG
>NC_090725.1:186949607-187022107 GCF_036898095.1 Palaemon carinicauda
CACGTTTTCTTATATAGGTAGTAGGTTGGCCAGGTCACCAGCCACCCGTTGAGATACTACTGCTAGTATTGGGTCCTTTAATTGGCCAAACAGTACTACATTGGATCCCTCTCTCAGGCAACGGCTCATTTATCCTTTGCCTAGACATAAACTGAATTCCACATTCTTCTCTGTCCTCATGCACCTGACAACACTGAGATAACCAAACAATCTTCTTCACTCAAGCGGTTAAATACTTCATTGAAGTTGTTTATTGGTTCCTTTCCCCTTAGAAAAGGGTAGAACAGCCTCTTTAGGTATGGTAAGCAGGTCTTCTAGGAGAATGACACTCCAAAATCAAACCATTGTTCTCTAATCTTTGGTAGTGCTATAGCCTCTGTACCATGGTCTTCCACTGTCTTGAGTTAGAGTTCTCTTGCTATAGGGTACACTCAGGCACACATTGTTTCATACTTCTCTTCCTCTTGTTTTTTTTTATTTATTTTTTTTTATTTTTGAAGTTTATGTGGTTTCTTATTTCCTTTTCTATCAGGGTTATTTTCCTGGTAGGACCCCTTTGGCTTATAGTATCCGACTTTTCCAACTCGTATTATAGCTAACCAAGTGATAATAATGATAACACACACGCATATATATACATATATATACATATATATGTATATATATACATATATATATATATATATATATATATATATACTGTATATATATACATATATATATACTGTATATATATATATATATATATATATATATATATATATATATATATACATGTGTATGTATATATACACACAAACATACATACATACATACATACATACATATGTATATATATATATATATATATATATATATATATATATATATATGTAAATGTATTATTAGCACTCACATACATATTCATATCATCATCATCAGCTGTTAATAGTCCACTGCAAAACAAAGGCCTCAGACATGTCCTTCCACTTGCGTCTGTTTATGGTCTTTTTGTGCCATACTGCCAGTCCACGCCCACAAACTTCCTTAGTTCATCGATCCATCGTCTTCTCTTCCTTCCTCTGCTTTTTTTACAATCTCTAGGGACCCATTCTGTTATTTAAAATGTCCATCTATTATCTGTCATTTTCATTATATGTCCTGCCTATGTTCATTTCATCTCCTTATAAGTTGTTAGAATATCCTTTACTTTTATTCTGCTCTTGTATCCAAAAGGATATTATGAAAAGTAAAATGCCACTGTCTCTAAAAAGAAAAGCATTTAATGAGATGGTCCTACCAGTTTTAACTTATGCATCATAAACTTAATTATATATTTATATAGTTATTTATATACATATATATATAAGTATATATATATATATATATATATATATATATATATATATATATATATATATATTCTTACAAAGCTGGTCTGACATGAAAGTAGAATATTTTATTCACTTATATGGGTATTTAAGAGATGTATAGCCAGCTCGTAAGGTTAATTCCCCTCACGTAGGATTAAGTAATGTATGCAAATTACATATGACTTTCGTCATTCATTTAATTGTATTTTCATTCAGTTCCATATATGTAAGTTCATGTTATTTTAAAGAAATAAATTTTCATTTTACATAATTTTGTAACAAAGTCTAATGTAAATTTGTTAAAATGTATGCTGTATGACACACTCGCTAGGGATTGCATCGTGTTTCCACGTAGTTGGTAGAGGCATGAATATTCTAGACTAAAATTTATTCTGTTTTATAATGTTGCGAGAGGAGGTGAGCGGAGTTAGCTCAAAAAGTTGCCTTGCCAAACAACGATAGTACCCCTTCTTCAAATTGCTAAGTTGGTAACCTTACGCCGCTAGAGCCATGCCCCCATGCTACGAGAATGATTTACTAGAAATTGTTAGAGTGAATTAAGTTAATATATAAGGACCTAGCAATGCATAGGAGACAGAGAAATCCAACCTAACCCTCAGAAGAGCCATCGTCCAACAGTCCTCTCCAGCATCCATTCAGCCACTACGAATCTCATCTCCAATGTGTATAGTGTTTTCCTCTCCAACGTGCGTAGTGTTTTCACTCAAATGTGAATATTGTTTGTTCAAACATTGGAATTTCTGTGATTTAAGTTAATAGAAGTGCTGTGTATATGTGAATACCGGTATATTAAAAAAGATTAATTTGTTTATGTGACTGGCCCTGTGAGATGAGGTTAAACAGGGAAGTGTAGCCTAAGTGTATTTAATTTGCTTAACCGTTCGGTTACCTTGTGTGAGCCAAAGGACATAAGAGTAAATGTTAAGGATATATATATATATATATATATATATATATATATATATATATATATATATATATATATATAAGTGTAAATTTGATTTATTTTCTATAGTGTTAAAGAGTCAACTTTTTTCATTTTATTGTCAAAATTGAATATTTTCATAAATTAATTTCTAGTGAAACAAGTGACTGTATAAATATTTTTAATATTTAAAGAAAGGTATAGTTCTAAGGTATAGTTCAGATCTAATATTTCGAGTGATTTCATTTTGGTGTTAATTTTGATTTGTTAATTTTTTATTGAATATATTTATTTTTGTAAAGTATGTATTATTTCGATTACCAATACTTTTCTCAGTGTTTTGTTTGTATCCCCTGACTAAGAACCGAAGTAAGAGATTGATTTAAGAATAGTTCCTGTTAAAAGTAAAGTAATCACCCAGCTTTTGTCTTGAGTGTAACGTGAAGAGACCTTTTGATATTCTGTGTTCATATATATTATTGTTTGGGACTTGCGCTTTATTCTCAATGCTCGGAGGTATTTCTCTTCTGTATCAGATTATGTAATATAAAGCAGGTGAGTTTGGGAAATCAGGTTTTTATGTAATTCGCTAGCCGTAATAATAATAATAATAATAATAATAATAATAATAATAATAATAATAATAATAATAATAATAATAATAATAATAATAATAATAATATTATTATTATTATTATTATCTCATTGAACATTGTCTCATTTGTTGCTTATATATATATATATATATATATATATATATATATATATATATATATATATATATATATATATATATATATATATTATTACGTAATAATAATAATAATAATAATAATAATAATATATATAAATATATATATATATATATATATATATATATATATATATATATATAAGCAACAAATGAGACAATGTTCAATGAGATCATAGAAATCCCAAGCTTATTCTTTTCGTATTTTAATTCATAGAACGTTTATATTAGTCCGTTAAGACCTGTTGCCAGTATCAGAAAATACCTCTCCTCTTTTTTTTTTTTTTACCTGGAAGGACTATACGCTAAAAAAGATACACGAGCAAAGACAGTTGTCTGATTTTGTATCATCTAGCTGCGATAATTTCCCAGTCATTAGGAGGGAGGTTAAAGGTTTCTTGAACGAAATTCCAACTCTTTTCCAACTTCCCTTGCTTCATCTTGCTTTCTTCCTTTGTTCCTGCACTGTATAAGGACATCAAGTTTCTGCAAAACTATCCGCTGTAATTAAAAAGAAAAATGGACAGAAAATTAGAATTAAGGGAGTGGAGTTTAAGAAATAGGGGGACAATTTATAGTAAACTACCATATGAGAGAAGAAAAAACGACGAAGTATGTCTCTCAGTGTATATACCCTTTGCATGTGTCAAGATTCTCTCTTATATGTGAAGACAATTTACTGAATGCGTCTTGCTTTTTGTCTTGTGCCCATTGTTCTCCCTGACGATGTTTTCCTGTCCTTTTAGTATTTGTATGAGTGTCATACACGGGTCAATAGTGTGATTTCCAACATCCTTTGTGATAAAAGATATCGAAAGCAGATGCTTCGAGTATACCTCCACTATATATTGCAAAATATGGCTAAGGCCTCTAAACGACATTTTTTTTTTTCAGCTCATTTCTAACAAAAGGAATTGCCTCTACAAATGTCGCCCAAGTATCTTCCGTTTCAGTTCTTTGAAACCTAATATATCGTTTTTTCCCCTAAGAATATATCTGGAAGTGTTTCCTTTCAATTACTTTTCACAGATAACACAAGAATACTCTGAAGATTTACAAGGTATACGACTGCTCCTAACATTCAAAGATAGTTTCTTCAGTGCTCTCGGTATCCTGCTGCTCATCACTTCTACAATTTCTCTGTAAGTTTCTGAGATCGTTTTAACTTGATTCCAATCGCATTTAGCTTGCAGATTTTGTGGACTTTTCTGGGTAGTTTGTCTTCCTTTATGCATTCACAAAGGTTGCCATTCCTCCCGTTTTGAGTCATGAAATTCGATGTCTCTTGAGAAGGTTGTCGAAGTGGATTTCTTTAGAAATTGATGTTTTTCCACAAATAATGCAAGCATTATCTTAATCGGCTTTTGCACATTTACTTGCTGATTCTGGTGGTTCTTCTACAAAAAAGGCTGTCTTCTCTTGAGTGAAGAGTTCCCAGGATCTTCGTCACACATCTTTTATTCTAAAAGAGACACAAAGTTAGAATTTTTCTACTTATATCTTTTCTGATAAAAGAATATTGAACCAAAAAGAAATTATATTTAAGTGTTCATATCCTATATGACAATATTAGCTCAAGTGGTAAAAAAATAATTCAGAAAATTTTATACTTCAGTTTCGGCCATATCCTTGCCTAATTTTCTTTACATCATCCAAAAGACGGGATTACAAGAGAGACCCCCATCCTAAGATACATCAGAATTATGTTATAAATGAAAACCAACCATAAAGAAAAGGTCCCGTCACATAACCCTCATTGGGCTACCACAGCTGATTCATCAATATAAAGATAACAATAATAATAAAACAGATTATAGGTAATCATGATACTTTAATAGTGATCTGTGCGGGTGGCGTCCAGAGCACATCCATGCATCACTTGCCAGAATGGGAGCACAATGAGATAATATTTGTGGGTGAGCAAAAAAAGCCATGGCAGGGCACAGACCATTCAAGTGCTGATAAATCACGATGCTTGTTAAAAATTTGGGCTGCTGGTGAAGCTGGTGAGGTATTATCCCAACTAATTTCAAGGTAGACTGGGAAATCTTAAGTCTTAACTTGAGATTTCCATTAAGACATTTGTTTATGGCCATAGATAGAAAACTCAATGACATTACTGGGTATAGTTCTAAATGCTTTGCATCTATTTATTATTGATAAAATGTCCACAAACTTATTGTGTGTAGTGAGCAGTTAGGAACCAGGAACTGGAAGGACCACAAATAAACATTTAGTAGTCTAGTTAAAGTTAAACAAGTAACTAAAGTAAATTGTTGAGTTTGCATAAAGTATATTTTTTGTGTGTATATGAGAGGGAACTAGATATGGAAGTGGGCATAAGAATTTCAATGTTTAGTAGCAACCACTGTGTTTTGTTGTTTTAAGCAAGTAAATAAGTTGAATATGCTGCAGTAAGGCTTTATTAGTTAGGACAGCTTAGTCTAAACAGAATAGATCCACTTAGAGTTGCAGGTTATTTTGTTAGCTTAAACCTTGGCTGGTAGGGCTATTTCTGTGAACAGAAATATAATAAGCTATCTAGGCTTGTAACATGTCAAGAAAGCAGTGATATGATTAAGCCATTAAGCAGAGAGAGATATGGTAGCATCATTTGATAAAGGCAAAACTGGTGGCAAGCTTCAGAAGATTGAAGATGTGGTGAGTTTCATACCAATGTATTAAGAGGGAGATGCTTTAGTTCTTCATGTGCAGAGAAGGAAAACTGACATGCAGAGCATAGAGAAGACTAAGGCTAAGCCTATACTGCAGGGCCATTTGTTGCATTATTGAAGCTAGGGAAGATGAAATGAACTGGGGAATAAGTGGACATTGCACTAGCAAGGTTTTGAGATTAGCCAGGGTGAAGGGGTGAAAACAGTTGTCAAATTGACACTTGAAACTGAGGTTCCACATGTTATACCTGCAGCACTGAAACAATTGCCAAATATTGAGCCTGTACACATGGACAAGCTGGTAAACAGCTGGGTGAAGATATTAACCAAAGCACGATGTTGTTGCAGTTGCTGAAATAAGTTTAGTTGTAAGCCAGGAAAAGTTAGTTGATCATTCAAGGGGAAGAAGCATGTGCCTAAAAGGGGAGGCTGAGATCCCATTGTTTTAGATGTGGAGGGCCTCACATGGCAAAGAATTGTAAGAAGCTGAAACTGAGTAATAGTACTTCTGGTGCAGAGAGACTGGTCGTACAGTTGCAGTGTAATGATACGAAAAAAGAAACAATCAGAATGAGGGAAATAGGATTAAGGACCCTCAATGACACAGGGTATCTGACTATACAGTAGTGCAGGCTTTGTAACTAGAGAATAGCCATGCTGAAAAATGTAGTTCAGTCGTATTTGATGATAGGGAGGTTCAGTGCAAGAGTGTGAGAGAGATGCAAATGAGATTACATGCAGTTGCTGCTGGCAGTATCAGTGTGGAAATTGATGTAGTGATGGGCATGGATGTGAGTGGCTGACAGATGGATTTTACAATTTAGGAGGATGGAGTGATGTCTGGATGAGTTGTGTATGCAATGACAGTAAGGGAGCTTCCAATGTTGACAAATTGAGCTGCTATACCTGGTCATTCATTAGAGGGTATGAGTTCCATAAGCAGAGAGATAATTTGATAGGTGGATTGAAGAGGGCATGCTAGTCCCATGGGCCAGGAGCTGGAATATGAAATTCTGCCATTGATGACATTTGTGCAGGTAACACAAAAGGTAAAGTTTGTCCGGAACTAGATATCTTGGAACTGAATAATTATATCCAGTTTTATGCTAATGGTAACACTACGGATATATGTGGTGAGACTTTATGGGACATATGACCAGGGTTACCACTGCTGTTGATCTAATGTCTGCCCATCTAGAGCCCTATGTAACCAAAATAATGTGTAATTATTAATTAGTGAAGAACCTGGGTTGGAGATATTGACCCTGGGGAAGTGTAAAAAACTTGGTTCTGGCACTAACCCATGTATTTATGAAATAATAGTTCATGAAAATGTGATAATGGTAGATGAGGTTTATGGAATATCAGATATATAAACTGATTACAAAACTACTGATATCTCTTGGAAGGAGGAGCTGCTTTGGTACTATTAATACGCAGGGACAGAGCAGTGAGCAGAAGTTAACGAAGGCTTGATAAAAGGTAGTTTTCAATGGGCCACTTCTCCGTTTCTGGATGATGCAGAGCAGCATTTGTCTATAATTAAAGGAGAGCAGGAGTGAAATAGAAGGGCATGGTTACAGAAGAATAATGGATGTGATAAGAAATGCAATAAATAAGGTTAATAAGAAGTAGGATCCAATGAGATGGAACTGGATTATACTGAGAAGTGGGTAGTCTGGTAAAATTCTTTTAGCCTGTTTTGGATACAAGGACAGAGTTACAGAGGACGCTGCAAGACTGAGGAAGGAGGATGATTATGGTCATATCAATGTATCTAAGTTGAATGCAGTGTGGAAAAATGTCAACTTAGCCATGAAGGAAGGAATATGTGACAATGAACTTCAAATTGATTTAGCCATAGTTCTTAGATGGATCAAAAGAGTGATCACTGCAGAGGGGAGGGTCTGGAGGAAGAGTTGTGGTGGTTAATCATAATAGAATGATTGGAAATCTTGGGAGAATTGGTTGAGGAATTTTTATTGAAGCTATGCATGATATGCATGCCCTCATAGGGGAACAAAGAAAGAAGGCCTGGTTGAGGAACAAGAGAATCCTGAAGTTAAAGCAGCTAGGGTGTGCTGTGCATGAGACCCATGTTTAAAGGAAATGCACTATATGCATCAGATTGGAATGCATGGTCCTTCTTCTTGGCCAAAAAGATCATCCCTAGCATTATAAGGAAAACTGTACAGTCAGTAGTTAGAGGCTGTTACAGGTGTTAGTTAACTTACCCAGGCCTGAAAGTGCAGGAGGTAGGAGACATTCAAGTAGTGACAACTGGAAGACACTAGCCATAAATGTAATGTATTATCACTATTGTTTGCATCTCGCTGTGATTTATTGAGGGATGAGGTGAGGGACAATTTAGATGGAGTTTCTCCCCTAGAGTGTATTTGAGATTGCAAGTGTGCAGCCTGCTTGATGAAGTTTTGCATAGAAAGATCACAGGTAGATGAGGTGTTGATGGATAAAATCAATAAAACTTTAAAAGAGATCTCAACAATTGGAACATCAGCTGGTTCTCAAGGGAGGCTTGGGGGAAATGGGATAATTTAGAAACACCATAGGATAATGAAGGCCATAGCTGAGAGATGTCAGGTTTCCTTAATTAGACCAGTGTTCTGATATGATATGTTGCCTATGTCAGAGCTGGATGGGAGATCTGTGTTTTAGAACAAGTACCTGCAGCCAAATTGGACACTGGTGGTAACTGGGGAAGATAAGGGACCTGCATCTGCTAGAGTAGAAAATGAAGCTTGGGTGAAGCAAACCATCAAACCTTTGATGCATAACCCAATGGGGAAGAGGTAGGATGACAGATAACCACTCCCAATATAATACAGTATCATAGTGGATGCCATTCAATGAAACGTTTTGGATTTTTAAGGAGTTTTAGACTTATCAGAGGATGAGACAGGCAAGGAGGATCATGAAGGGGTTAAAGAAGATGATACTCTAGAGCAATGAGTTAAGGACTACTAAATGGCAAGTGAAGTCTTCACGGCTCTAACGTGAGAATGCCTATCCATTTGTATTGACAGAAGGGATGGCAGTAGTTCAGATTGCTTTTATATGGAATGATCTTGATTTCAGGAGAACGTGTGGTGTGAGTGAGTGGGTGAGAAAGCTATCCTAAAAAAATTGTAGGTGGTGTGAGTGACTGGGGGTTCCATTATATGATTGGAGCTGCTTAGGACAAAGGAAATATATAGGGCAATATCATTAAACTTATCACAGCGGTAGTTGGTAGATTACACATAGAGTAGCCTTTTTTTCGTTCTGTGTATTAGGAGACAGGTTAGAGTGTGAAAAGAAAAACAATGTTTAGTAACCGTTATGTTGAGTAATTTTGTGTATGTAAGGAGAGTGATTTTACTACAGTATTGTAAGGATGTATTAGACTAGGCTAGCATAGATTGAGTTGGAGTCATTGTACTTAATTTTCTTAGGGTATTGCTAGAGGTCAGAGCCTTTGTGTTGTTGAATCTCACAGTCCATGTAACTTGGAGGATGAAAATACGTGCAGTGAATTGCTTTTGGAATTTTTGTTTTTATTAGTTTAAAAATCAACCATAAGCTGGTTTCCATTTACTTCTAGAAATGACAGAAAGGAGAAGTTTTGTAGACATTGATGAAGATATGATATTGCCATCATACAAAAGAAAAAAAAACATGGTTTTTAGAGACCATGATGTTGCATCTATATAGTAGAACATTAAGCACAATACACACACACACACACACACATTATAATATATATATATATATATATATATATATATATATATAGAGAGAGAGAGAGAGAGAGAGAGAGAGAGAGAGAGAGAGAGAGAGAGAGAGAGAGAGAGGTTCATATTGTTATTTTATCATTTGCAGTTTCCTTTCCTCACTGTTACTTTCCCTGTTGGAGCCTTTGAGCTAGTAGCATTCTGCACATCCATTCAGGGTTGTATAATAATAATGATAATAATAATAATAACAATAATAATATTAATAATGGCAATAGGTGCCAATAAAATGGAGTTCTGATTCCTCAAGTTTAATATCTTCTAACATTCAAATTATAATATTTTATATATTTTCTTCACAGATTTTTTCTTCAACATAATTCCAAGTTTACTACCTGGAATATCATTCGAATAAACATTAGATTACTGTTCCATAGGCTTTACAGGTTATGACATCAACCACGATTTTTTAGAATAGGTAAAAAAAAAAAAAACAGCATTTCACATAAATCCCTCAAAAGGCTAGAAACCTCCCTCTTTACACACACACACACACACACACACACACACACACACACAATATAATATATATATATATATATATATATATATATATATATATATATATATATATATATATATATATATAAATGTGTGTATACATATTATGTTATTTTAGAATTGAAAATGGCAATCAGTCTACATTATAGAATAAGTACTGTGACTTTAAAAAATGCATAAAATAAAAACATGCCACTGTAAGTTGTCTCCTGTATTGGTGCACTTCTAACGTGGCAAGAGCCTACAAACAACTAGGACTATTTTTCAAACATATCAAACCAGTTTGAGTAATCATTGGGTGACATTACTATGCAGCATTGCATAAAATAGTTTGCACAGTCACTTGCATATACTGTTCTAGGTTTATATGTGTTATTATCTTTGCTGACGTTCAGTATATGTAATTATATCCTGATTATTACAGTACCAAAGCCTTCCACCATTCAGATGTTTATAAAATTGTCTTAAATACCCTCGTCAACATGACCAGTAGATACCGAGTCAAAATTGTTGTATCATGTGACTACTTTATCTTTAGACGCGTTGCCTACGTCGGAACAGAAGTCTCTCTTCCCCCCCCCCCCCCTCTCTCTCTCTCTCTCTCTCTCTCTCTCTCTCTCTCTCTCTCTCTCTCTCTATGTGGGCAGCCAAGTTGTGGTAGGTTATGGTTGTTCGCTCACGGTCACATGTTTTTCGGTCACTTTCTCTCTCGTAGATATTCAATTCACTTTTCCTTCGTCTAATCTAGTGTTATTTTACTGCACACCATCTCTTGAATCTATGAACGTGAAATCAGCATTTGCTTTTATTCAAGTACGATTATCCGATGCTGTTAATAATATCAGGATCGAATTTCACTGTTTTAGTATGCTAGGAGCAACTGGGTCGAATGTGATGTCATCAATGAATGCCTATCTTTTTTTCTAGACTGGACGGAGATAACCTTAAGTAATTAATGCAATGCCGTTTTTATAAAAACTTTATAACTTGTTGATGGTTTGTGGCTCATTGCAACGTGCAAACTAATGTTCTTTTCGACAAATGACAAAGAAAAACTGCGAGTCTGTAATGGAAGAGTTCAGTCACCAAAACCAGTTTCACTTTTTGTTCTTTTAGGGCTGAAATTGTTTCGTAACAATTACAGTAGAGTGCATAACTGCATTAGTAATCCCAGTATCTTTCCCGAAAGCATGAAGGCTAGCTAACGACATCATTGCCAAGTGACAAGATAATTTAACCTTCTCACTATAGTTCATTACATAATGATATGATAAGATGTATGAAGTGGATCACAGGAATTGATAAATGTTCCTTATCATACACGATATCTCCTCCATATGTTATCAGAATGAGAAAATTTACTTCACACTAGAAGTAATTATCTTATTGCAAAATGAATCCTCATGTTTTCCTAAAAGAAACCGGCATAATCCACCACATAAGCCATTAACAGGAAAGATTGAGCCAGGATGGTCATCTTTCAGCATAAATCCAACCTGCCAATGTTTCTATTTTTAATACTTACGTTAATGCAGTTGTAACTATATATATATATATATATATATATATATATATATATATATATATATATATATATATATATATATATATATATATATATATATATATATATATATATATATATATATATATATATATATATATATATATATATATATATATATATATATATATATATATATATACATTATTGAAAAATTGCTAGGATATTGAAAGTAGTTAAAAGCATACAAAGCTAAATAACTTTGATTGAACTGTAGACCTAAGACCTAAATAATTGATATGCATACGAATCTACAATTTGGAGAGCACGAGGGAGAGAGAGAGCAGAAAATTGTGTCAAGTGCATAGAACAGCGCTGCTGAAGCAAACCCGTTGTTTTCTGATCACATGATATACTGTAGGCCACATGAATCCTTGGGTACGAATACTGACGTCATAGCCCATACCTTTCGTTGGTCATTGGTTTATGACGTAGGTCACGAGGAATTGTTATTTGCAAAAAAAAATAAAAAGGGAAAGGGGAATTAAAGATTGTAGACTTGTGAAATTGTATTGCTTTTTGTCATTCTGCATTGTACATTTTAACTCTCTCTCTCTCTCTCTCTCTCTCTCTCTCTCTCTCTCTCTCTCTCTCTCTCTCTCTCTCTGATCAAGTGCGCATAGTGAGTTTAAATTACTTTACTTATGATCTAATTTGAAGTCCAGCTTTCCGGTTCACACCGGCATTACTACAGAAAAAAAGTTTGAGTACAGAGGATGCAAGTTATGAATGACATGACTGCCTGAAACTAGTTCCGTCCTGCGAAGAAAAAAAAATATCATTGCACGTGCTGCTCTGGTGAACTGGTAATTTGATAACAGACCTGCCTATTAAAAAGAGAAAGGTTTGGCAAATGAGGGAAAGGAAAGGACTCTGAGAATGAATAGCGTGAATGACTGTTCCCCGAAATAGCACTCTGCATTTTTCATTTAATTGTGTTTTATAAGATTACTTACCTTCAGTTCCTCTAAATCCATTTCCTATAAGAACGTATATTCATGACTGATATAGTTGATTGGATTAGTTTAGTCTCCTAATGATTTTAAACATTAGCACAAAGTAATCCACTGTAGTTCAGAGTACTCCATTCAAATAGGACGAGGCTGCCTAGTAAACGGATCTGGACCCCTTGATGTTTAGAATTGCTTTCTAAACGAAAGACGAGCCCATTTTTTCAAGGCCAATGGCGGTTAGTTTTTGTGTGTGCAAGTTATAGAGTGACTAGAACTCGGAATATGGAAGCCCTGGTCCTCTTCGTATATTGAGAGAGAGAGAGAGAGAGAGAGAGAGAGAGAGAGAGAGAGAGAGAGAGAGAGAGAGAGAGAGAGAGAGTACATTCAAATTCAAATTCAAAAAAGTTCATTGACATATACATGTAGATACATCAAATGGGATGTATTAGCATGGTAATGCATCCCCAACAATACTTATTACAATGCTCCTTTATCTATTCCAGTAAAACCTAGGAAACTTGTGATATTATTATTTAAGACAAAGCAAACTTGCTCAGTAACACTATTAATAGAAACATTTCTAAATTCCCTAAGTTTATCACATTCTAACATATAATGATGTGGCGTATGCGAGTATGCTTCACCACACAATTAAATCTACAGGGTATACCATCACCATCAATATATTGCCAACAATAATTATACCCCAACCTCATTCTCATAACAAAAGTATCAACTTTAGAAAGGACCTTGCCGTATGTAATATTAGTATTTTCAGTAACAAGCAAATAATGCCTCATACTGACGCTGCCCTCTTCCAAGATCTTTAAAGCCTTTTCTGTTCCCCAAACCTCTCATTTTATTTTCATTCTTCGTTTTATTCTATTAAGGCTCATAGAGGTTTCTATGTCAATGTCAGGCTTTCTTGTGGCCTCCTTGGCCAGATTGTCGGCAACTTCATTTATTGAAATACCAATATGAGATGGAAGAGAGAGTACATGAAATGCCAAGTTTTGGTATTTTGAATCTGCAAGAATTGTGCATGAAAGTAAACCAATGTAAGGGGAAAAAGCTTCATTTTTGGCACGAAGTCTGACAAAGATGAAAGGACAAAAAGGGTTTGCGTCTTTAGTAACTTTAAAGTGTAGGCTAGTGGTACAGATTATGAGGACTAATGGTAGAATTGAAAGGTTGCATGATTAAAACTGAATGCATCGGGAGAAAGAGTGGTAGAGAGTGTATAAGAGGAGTGGAACGAATAAGTTAAGTAGGGAATGATTGGGGTGGGGGAGGAGTATAAATCTGTGTCTGCGTGTTTTATTTTTTTTTCCTTTTTTTTTTTTTTTTTTTGAAAATCATTAACGACCGAATTGCACTCATGTGTAGAGTCGCTTCCAGACCTCAAGTTATGGCTGCGGTCGGTTTCTAGCTTTCTAAGTGGACTAATGTCGCATGAGAATGACTTGGAATATATGGAAAAGTAACAAGACCGTATAGACACCTGAATCCTCAAAAGACATAAGTATTTTACCAGATGTGTTTTCGTTGAGCACAGTATGTGGTAGGCTATATTTTTCAGATTTGAAGGACATTTGTTTGAAATGTCTGGAGTCAAAACGGAAAATTATATTAATCATTCTCATATATTTATAAAATAGACCTAAAATATATATCGAATGATGCAAACAAATTATTTCTAATACGTTAAAAAATGAAATAATTAGAAACTAATTGTAGGTCTATGATGTCAAATTCTACAGTAGATGTCAAACAATGTCACATGACCAATGTTATTCGTTACCATGTTCACCTGAAGCTAATGGCTTGTGTTGCAATGCTTTCTTGCATGTATCTTAAGACGATGTGTGAACTTGTATGTTTTCAATTTAATGGAAAATGGTTTATTAACATAATAAAGTTGCAAAGTAAGGAATGTCTTGGTAGTCTTTCCCGGGAAAATAAATCGTAGTGCCTCATAAAACAGTAACTGTCATCAAAATTGTGAACATTGCCGCATTCTACTCTACAAATGGACTCGGATTATAACAGCGGCTGGTAAGAATCTTCACGTGAGAGTTTTGGCTATTTCAAGAATGTGATTACAAGCTCATTTGGCTACTTTCCAACGTCAAGATGACTCTCTCTCTCTCTCTCTCTCTCTCTCTCTCTCTCTCTCTCTCTCTCTCTCTCTCTCTCTCTCTCTCTTTCTCAGCATGTGACTTGGATAAAAACCAGTGTAGTTATTCAGTTCCAATAATTTCCTTTGGGGACCTGTTTGTTTTTTATAAGATTTAATTTGTGCCACAAGCCCGGCACTGTGGACTGAGAGGCATTCAACCCAATGACTAACACCTGTGAAGAGCCAGCACATGCAGTATGAGGGAAAGTGGAAAACAAGATGAAAGAGAGGAATTGAGAACGGAGGTACAGTAGAAGGCTAAAAAGTAATAGTGGCCAGAGGTTGAAGGGACGCTGCAAAGACCTCCAAGTAACGTCTACAGTAGGCTACACTCACTAGGTGCATTGACGGCATTAGCCTTCTACGGGAACTGTTAGAAGGGCGTATTGCTTGAGACATACACACCAAGTTGTTCTTGTTAAGATTTCCAATAGAAAAATCCCAACAGATCATCCAAGCAAACATCTGTTAAAAAGAAAACACAGTAACTTCTTTTGCAAGGATAGTAAAAGAAGGTCTTATATATATATATATATATATATATATATATATATATATGTATATATATATATATATATATATATATATATTTACGAAGCTGGTCTAGTTTAGATTAAATACAATAGTTTATTAATGATTTTATTTATATTTTATTTGTGTATTGAAAAGAGGATGGCCAGCCCGTAAAATGAGCTCCTCTCATGTAGACGTAGGTGTGTTATGTAAATTACGTAAGACTTTCGTCGTTAATTTCATTGTATTCTTAATTCAAGTTAATATATGTAAATTTATGGTATTTTTAAGAATTAACTTTTTATTTCTCGTATTTTTGTTACGTAAGACAGGTTATTTGATCATACACAAAATGAACAATGGCTTAGGTAATGTTCTATTATATTCTATGAGGTATTGCGTCATGTTTGAGAATGAATGTTCAATAACACGTGATTTGGAAATTTCGTAAAGAACCTAGTGATAGGATGTTATCTCTTTTTTTATTTTGGGGACAAAGGGTGGGCGGAGCCAGCTGACTGAGAGAGAGCTGTTTGGCATGGCGTAAGTAGTGTTCAGTAGAGCAATACTTGGTAACTCTGACACGCCTTTTGTCCGGCCCACCACGCTTCCCAGTTCCTTGGGAAATTTTTGGAAGCAGTTAGGATTTTTATAAAAGGCGACACCAGGATTAGAGACTGACAGAGATAGAGAATTGCAGTCTTAAAACAGACATCTTCCCTCTCCCTCTCTTGCACGGAACCCAGTGTATTGTTTTAAAAGTGTTCAGTACGTAAAGTGTTTCCTCTCCTAAGTGACTCTTTACCCCAATGCAAATCGTGTGTTGAAAAGATACGTAAGACGAAACTGTGATTTTGAATTCATAGTGTTAGGGTTAGTGTTGGCATTGTGTAAAGTTTCTGTAACTGGCCCTGTAGGAAGGTTAAGATTTTGTATCGTGATCTGGTTATCTATTTTCACTAAATATCAAACTTGAATATTGTATTATTCAGATTCAATTTCAAGCTTTTGTATAACTTTCATTGCAGTATTTTTTTATTTTTGTCTTGGTCTAAGGTTTATTCAGATTTAACATTTAAAGTCAAATGATTATATAATTTCAGATCGTAACATTTTTGGCTTAATCTAAGTTTTGTTCAGATATAATTTTTTCGAGTGTAAATTCTTTCAAAGTGTTGTAATTCTTATAGAATATATTTATCTTTGTAAAGAGTTTATTATTTCAATCACCATTGTTTAGAATCAGATTCCGCTCGTATCCTGTTAAGAACCGTAGTAAGTCATAAATAATTCTTCAGAGTAATTACCCAGTTTAGTTTTGAGTGTACTGAAGGGACCTTTGGATATTCAGTGTTTTATATATTGCTGTCTGGGAGTTATTTAACTGTCTCAGAATTAGTGTATTAATATGTTAAAGTGTAATATATTGTTGGGACCCAGACCTGGGATCGAATGAGTCTGTTTTAAATATTGTTGATAACAAGGCCGTATTTTGATTGAAGTTTCGAACAAATTCAGTGTTGATAAGATGTTGTGTGTTGTTTGAATATATTTTTGGGATAAGAATCTAATATCATTAAATTACAAGATGGCACAGTTTAATATCTCAGAGTTTTTGAATAACCCAAGTGTTCTGGAATTGTCTGAAGCTAATGTAACTAAAGCTCAGGGGCCCTCTATCTTAATGGCATATGGCGGCCATGCAACGAGTGGGACGATTAAAGCCCAAATCTAGTGTCTAGCCTTAGAAGCGTTGATAAACTCGGGAAAGTTGTCAGAAGAGAATATTGTGGAAGCTCATGAACTGTTGGAGGAAGCTGAGGAAGAATTTTTAACAAAGCAAAGAATGGTTGACCCACAAACTGAAGGCATGAAAGCAGATAAGGATGTAGATGCTGAAATTTAACGAATTGCAGCAGAGGAGAATTTGATCAAGTTGAAGACGATGGCAAAAGATAAGGAAATGGAATAAAAAGAACGAGAAGAAGCCCGAGAGATAGCAAGCCACGCAAGGGCAACGAAAGCAAGGCAAGGAGAAGAAAAGAGAGAAGAAAGACGACGTGCGAAAGAGATGGAAGCAAGGAAAATCTCAAGACAAGAAGAAAAAGAGAGAAGACAGGAAGAAATACCGATGGAAGAAACGAGGTTTGCGCGGAAATTAGAGCTGTTGCACGCCTGTGCTCAGTTGACAACGCAAACCGATACGCCCTCTGCTAAGCACCATCCAGTGTTTAATGTGTTGGAAGCCCAGAGGTTAATGTTGGAAGCCCAGAGGTTAATTCCAAGGTTCACAGAGTCTCCAGAGTCGTCGCAGCGACGATGAAATGGCCAGAAGATAATTGGTCTGTTTTGTTGCAGAGTGTGCGCTTTGGGAAGGGCCGCAGTGCTTACTTATCCTTATCTCAGAACCAAAGGAAAGAGTATTAAGAAGTGAAGAGTGTGCTGCAAGTGTATCAGATGACCCCTGAATATTATAATGAAAGGTTCCAAACAAAGTTTGAGCAAGGATGAGAAATATGACTTTCCTGGATTACGCTTATAAGGTATGACAATGTTTTAAGAGATGGACAGAGTCTGCTTACGTAAAGGAGATGGCTGATTTAGAAGAATTGATTGATAAATCTAGAGCAGTATCTACGAGGAATTCCTGAACACATTCGAACGTACTTGAGAGAGAAAAAGGTGAAGAAACTAAATGAGGCCACTTCACTGAGTGAAGATTATAATATTATCTGTCGTATACCCTCCTCGGGTATAAAGTTTCAGCCGTCGTTCCGGCCAAGTGTCAAGTATTCGCCGAACCATGGAAGCCAGTTCAGTAAAAACTACGGGAACAAGTTTAACAGTTACAACGGAAGTGGCATGGGTACTGTCCCTAAGCAGAAAGTTGATATTGTCTATTTTAAATGTGGCAAGAGAGGCCATATCAGAAAGGAATGCTGGTCAAACCAACCAGAAGCAGTCGACCAAGTGATTAAGGTTAATTCAACTTCACAGAATACGAAGACGAAGATGCAACCGGGAAAGGACAGAGAGGAAAATAAACCCGCTAACGTTTGCATGCCGAACAGGATGAACTCAAAAAGCGTGGATGCCTTTAAACCATATATTTATGAAGGTATGTTAGCAGCAATAGACAGGAGTGAGCGAACCCCGGTCTGGATATTGCGCAACACAGGCTGTAACCATAGTGTGGTGGTACGAGGAGTACACCCGTTGGTGGAACAGTCTATCACAGGGGATTTTGTTATTTTGAAGGGAATATAAGGTGAAGAGGTCACCCCTATTTGCCGCTTGAAACTGTCATGCGAGTTGGTGCCAGGTAATTTTGACTTTGTGGTAAAGGATTCATCGGCTGACGAAGGAGTAGGCATTCTGCTGGGTAATGAACTTGGTGGAGCGCTGTTTGTGCCTTGTCCCATTGTAACGGAGAAACCTTAGAAGTATAGTCCTACAACTGAACTCGAAAAACTACCCATATCTGTTTCCTAGTTGTGTTATGACTAGGAGTATGAAGAAGAAAGTGGCTGCTGAAAAAGAAAAAAAAGAAATCGGAGGATCAATGAACTTGGAGGATTTGTTTTCCGAAAAAGAGGATTCCCTTGATGATACGCAAGAAGAGAACTCCCGAGTAGGCCCGAGCGAAGAAGAACAACAGATGAGTGGACAAGAGGACAAAGAAGAAATGGACCTGGAAGAAATAGAAAAGTCAGTGTTAGAAGGAGGATAAGTGAGTAGGAAAAGGTTGATAGGATTGCAACGGAAGGATGCAACATTAACAGAGTTATTGTACCGCGTGGTGGACGAGACGGAGGCACAGCAGTCTCCATTAATATCTTGAGGATGAGTTGCTTAGGAGGAAGTATAGACCTGCCGATATCCCTGGGAATGTCGAATGGGGGATTTATCGTCAGATATTAATTCCCGCACCATTGAGAAGACAGGTGATTGCCATCGCACACGAGATGGGACATATGGGGATAAGGAAGACGACGGAGAAGATAATGAAACACTTTTTCTGGCCTGGCCTGCATAATGACATTAGCCAGTTTTGCCATGCATGTCACGTATGTCAAATGACTGGAAAGCCGAACGAGTGCATTAAGAAAGCTCCCTTACACCAGATAGAAGTGCGAGGAGAACCCTTCAGGAAAGGACCAAAGAAAATATTAGCAGAAAAATGGAAGGACTGAGAGGAAACGGAAGGAGAATATGTCAAGAATTTGAGGAAAAGGATTTGCGGGGTAAGAAAATTTTCCCTGAAAGGCATGAAGTCGATGAGTCAAGGACGAACGAAGAAAAGGTTTGGTAGGAAGAGTACGAACAGACAGGTTCCAGGACCCTTCAGCAAAGGACCAGAGAAAATGTTGGCAGGAAAAGAGATGGATTGAGAGGAAATGGACGAAGGAAATGTCAAGGATTTAAGGAAAGGAATCGGTGAGTTGAGGAAATTTTCCCTAGAAGACATGAAAATGAGGCAAGGACGGACAAATAAAATGTTTGGTATGAAGAGTACGTACAGAAAGTTTATGGTAGGACGGCAGGTGTTGGTCTACTCATCGGAAAGGAGATTCCCTCTCACCAACCAGTTCCTAGAACCATTCTGGATTTTGGAGGAGAGCAGTGACCGGACCTACGTTATCGGGATATCAGGAAAAAGGAAAAATCCAAGGAAGACCATATGAACTTCAAAACTGATACTTCAAACACAAGATTTTACTAAGAAATTCCTTATCCAGAGTGGATGCGTTGGATAACGGGATTGGAGCTGTCTTATTGCAAGAAGATAAGGAAGGAATTCTTCACCCTGTTTGTTTTATGACATCGAAGCTGAAGAAGCAGCCATGAGACTATTAGACAGTTAAAAAGGAACTGTTAGTGTTAGTCACAGCAATAAGGAAATCTGGAATTTATGTAAGTCGACCACAAAATGAAGAAATTACATTGTATTCAGTTCATAATCCTTTAACTTTTGTTAATAAGATGAAAAATAATAATCAAAGGTTAACTAGGTGGTCATTATGTTTGCAACCGTATTGGATTAATGTAAAGCATATATCAGGTAAAGATAATATGGTTTCAGATTATTTATCTCGTGCTGAATCGATGAATTCAGGCCCGAAATAAATAATCTTTTTTAGGGGGGCCATCTTACGAAGCTGGTCTAGTGTAGAGTAAATACAGTAGTTTATTAATGACTTTATATGTATTTTATTTGTGTATTGAAAAGAGGATAACCAGCCCATAAAATGAGCTCCTCTCATGTAGACGTAGGTGTGTTATGTAAATTACGTAAGACTTTTGTCGTTAATTTCATTGTATTCTCAATTCAAGTTGATATATGTAAATTTACGTTATTTTTAAGAATTAACTTTTTATCTCGTATTTTTGTTACGAAGTCTTACGTAACCTGTATGATCATACACAAAATGAACAATGGCTCAGGTAATGTTCTATTATATTCTATGAGGTATTGTGTCATGTTTGAGAGTGAATGTTCAGTAACACGTGCTTTAGAAATTTCGTGAAGGACCTAGTGATAGGATGTTATCTTTTTTTTATTTCAGGGACAAAGGGTGGGCAGAACTAGCTGACTCAGAGAGCCGTCTGGCGTGGTGTGAGTTGTGTTTGGAAGTAGTGTTTATGGAAGCAGTTAGGTTTTTTATAAAAGGAGACACCAGGTTTAGAGATAGAGAATTGCAGCCTTAAGACAGACATCTTCCCTCTCCCTCTCTCGCACCCAACCTACTGTATTGTTTTAAAAGTGTTCAGTACGTATAGTGTTTTCTCTCCTAAGTGACTCTGTACCCCAAAGTAAATCTTGTGTTGAAAAGATACGTAAGACAAAACAGTGATTTTGAATTTATTGTATTATGGTGAGTGTTGGCATTCTGTAAAGTTTTTGTAACTGGCCCTGTAGGAAGGTTAAGATTTTGTATCGTGATCTGGTTACCTATTTTCACTAAATATCAAACTTGAATATTGTTGTAAGGACAGTGAGACAAGCGTCACCAAGATCAACTGATACTTTATTCAAATGTGCACGGGAGTATATTACAAGGTGCGGACGGAAAGGTAGGATGGCGCTGGCGCCAAATCAGATTGAAGTGCCCGCCAAAATATATGTGTTTTCTTACACTTACAAATATACGAATTATGAGTTAACAGAAACATGTAATGAAATGATACATATGTCAAAATGTAGCTCTGGTAGAGGGGAATATATATACATGGGAAACCACAGTGTGGCGAAAAGAGAATTTAAATAAATAAGTAGTTTGTCGATTTTCTGGACGACGAAGGGATCGGTGTCCTTACAAGTACTCCCCCCCCCAAGACATCGGGCGGCGTAGAGGGCTGATGATCAATCTTCGTATCTTTTCGGGCGTCGGAGGGTTCCTCTTGTTTTTGAACGGAGTGGCGCGCTGGTGGTCGGTGTAAGGATCTCTTCCTCTTGTCGTCGTTTGATGATTTTTCTTTCGTTGGGCGGCTTGTTTTGAGGTGGAACTCTGGATCTGCCAGGTCCGGCGGAGGCGGTGTCGCTTCCTTCGAGAAACGCTGGTTTCACGCGGTCTATTGAGACCCAGTCCTCTTGGCCATGGACGTTGAGAAGGAAGGCTTTCTTTGTCTTTTTAATTACCCGGTAGGGGGCTCAATAAGGTCTAGTTAGTGGTTGTCGATGAGCGTCGACACGGACGAAAACGTACCCGCAGTCATCCAGGCTTTTTGGCTTGAAGTGCTTGGTTCTGTCCTGGTAAGTTTTGAGACACGGCCTGAACTTCCTGGCGATGTCCCTTAGGGGATCCAACTGCGTGTCGTCGGTTGATGAGGGAAAGAATTCGCCAGTAACTGCGAGCGCTTCCCCGTAAACCTTTTCGGCAGGCGAAGGTTCGCCGTCTGCGCAAGGGGCGGTGCGAAGGCCGAGGAGTACCCAAGGAAGGCGTCCCATCAGGGACGCCTTGAGGGCGCGGTGAGTTCTTTCGACCATGCCGTTTGCCGCGGGGTTGTATGCCGTGGTGCTGTGGAGCGTCGTCCCCATCAGGTTCGCCAAAGCGAGCCATATTTCTGTCGTGATGTCGTCAGGAACGCCAAACCTGCTCACCCAGCTTGACAGGAGGGCTTCGGCGTATGCTTCAGTCGTAGCTTCGGTCATTGGCGATGCCTCCAACCACCTCGTGGAGCGATCGATGATCGTAAGCAAGTAGCGAGCAGATCCAGAAGGGGGCAATGGTCCCACGACGTCGATGTGTATATGACCGAAACGTCTTTTTGGCTGGGGAAAATCGCCTACCCCCGATTCGGTGTGACGGCTGACCTTGCTTGACTGGCAGTTGATGCATGACTTCGCCCATTCCCAGGCGTCCTTTTTTATCCCTGGCCAGACAAACTTTTCAGACAGAAGGCGAGCGGTGGTGCGTCCTGAGGGGTGTGAAAGTCCATGGATGATATCGAATATTTTCCTTCTGCAGGAGGCTGGTATCCAGGGACGTGGGCGGCCCGTGCTGGTGTCGCAAAGAATAGTTACTCCTGCTGGTCCGAGGGGAATCGCATTTATCTTGAGCGCGAATGGCCCCGTCAGGTGATCCTGTGCTTCTCGGTCGGTGCGTTGTTCGGTTGCGAGATTGGCGTAGTCGATTCCCAGGTGGATCACGTCAATTTCAATCCTTGAAAGGGCGTCCGCGACTGGGTTTTTCTTTCCTGGGACGTAACGTATGGTGCACTCGAATTCGGCGATTGATGCGAGATGACGTTGTTGTCGGGAGGACCATGCGTCCGTCGATTTTGTGAAGGCGTGTACGAGGGGTTGATGGTCTGTCGCGATTGTGAAGGGGGTACCCTCCAAGATGTGCCTGAAGTGGCGGACGGGGAGGTAGATGGCGAGGAGTTCCCTATCGAAGGTGCTGTATCTTGTTTCGGCGGGTTTCAATTTCTTGCTGAAGAATGCCAGCGGTCGAGGAGAGCCATCGACGAGTTGCTCCAGCACAGCCCCACAGGCGACGTTGCTGGCGTCGGTCGTTAGTCGCAGGGGCACGTTGTCGTCGAAATGAGCCAGGGTGGTGGTATTCGCAAGGGCATCCTTCGTCCGAGCGAATGCCTGTTGCTGGGGCAAACCCCACTCGAGTTTTTTGCGTTTCCTTTCAGGACGTCGTCGATGGGTGACAGGTTTGTGCGATGTTGGGGATGAAGCGCCTGTAGTAATTGACCATTCCCAGGAACTCCTGAAGTTGGCGGATGGTTGTAGGCATCGGGAACTTCCTGATGGCGTCGACCTTGGTTTTTATGGGTTTTACCCTGCGCGAGGATACGCAGTGACCAAGGAAATCCACTCCCTCCGCACCAAACGTGCATTTGTCGAAGCGTACGACCAGGCCGTTCTCCTGTAGGCGTTTGAGGACGGTGCGGACGTGCCCCCGGTGTTCCTCCTTGGTTTTCGAGAATATCAGGATGTCGTCGACGTAGCAGACGCAGAAAGGTAGGTCACCCAGAATGCTATCCATTAGTCGTTGGAAGGTCGCCCCGGCGTTGCGTAGACCGAAGGTTGAGTATGCGAAGGTGTAGGATCCAAACGGTGTTACAATGGCAGTTTTCGGGATGTCTTCCGGGAATAAGGGGACTTGGAAATAAGACTTGAGGAGGTCCATCTTGGTAAAATACTTCGCGCCGTGCAACGCGTTCGTTAGGTCCTGCATGTTGGGCAGCGGGTAATGATCGGGCGTTGTGATGAGATTGAGGCGCCTGTAGTCGCCGCAAGGTCTCTAGGACCCGTCCGGCTTTTTAACCATGTGCAGGGGTGATGCCCAGGGGCTCGATGCTTTCTTACAGATACCCATGCATTCCATGTCCTCAAAGGCGTGTTTGGCATCCTTCAGTTTCTGGGGCGGGAGGCGGCGGAATTTGGCGGGATTGGGAGGTCCTGTCGTTGTGATGTGGTGGTAGATTCCATGCTTGGACGGGGAACCTGGCGAGTGTCGGAGCTCGGGCTTGAAAACCTCGGGAAATTCTCGTAGGAGGTCGGCGTAGGGGTGCGTCGTTACGGCGGATACAGACATTGTTGCAGGGCCGTGTTCTAGGGCACGGGACTTGCAGGTTCCCGGGTCGATGAGACGTCTGTTAGCGACATCGACGAGGAGTCCATGGTGGGCGAGGAAATCCGCACCGAGGAAGGGGCGATTGACATCAGCGATAGCGAAGGGCCAAGAATACGAATGGCCCATGATAGATATCTTGAGGGTCTTGATCCCATAGCACCGTATGGGAGATCCGTTGGCGGCGATGAGTGAGGGAGCGTTTTTGTTGGGACCACGGTCTATTTCGGACTTGGAAGGTGGGAACGTTGACTGCATTGCGCCGGTGTCCACCATGAGTCTACGTTTGGAAATGGTATCGAGGATATAGAAACCATTCTTGTTTTGGTTAACTGCGGCTGCGATGGTGGCAGGTGGATGCTTCTGGCGTCATCTTCTAGGGAAACTGCATGGTGCTCTACATTTCTTGGCGTCACTGCCGAACTGTTGGTGGTAGAAGCACCATGCTGGGTTAGTCCTAGGGTTCGGTCGCGTCGGTTGCGGTGGTTTCTTTCTTGATAGAATGTTGATCTCGTCGTCCTCAAGGGCCATTGCCGAGGAGTCTATGGAAGAGTAGCTGCTGAAGGAGGAGAACGGAGGCGGTGTTGATGATGATGCTCCGAGGCGAGATGCTTTGGAGGCCTCGTGGAGCTTCTGAGCCTTCAACAGGAGTTCGTTCATCGGGAGCGTGTCGGCGTCTGTCAATTGGGCCCGTACGTCCTGTGGTAGGCGTCGAAGAAAGATTTCGCGAGATAAGCTAATCTCACGTCGTCGGCCGTTGCTGTCTGTGTCTGGGAGCATAAGCAGGCCGGTTAGCTCGTCCCACGCCTCGGCAGGAGAGGTGTCACCCATGGGCTTGCCTGCGAGGTCCAGTACTTTCTGTGCCCTTGCTGAGACGGAGAGGGAGTAGATACCGATGAGTTTCGTTCTCAGGTCGTCGTATGAAACTTGGCCGGCCCGGGCGTCGAGCCATGGGGAAATCTTGTCGAATACCTCTTCAGGTATGGAGATGAGAACGATGTCAGCCTTGGCGCAGGAGTCGCTGAGTCTAGCTACGCGGAAGAGTACGTCCGCTCTCAGGAACCAGGAAGCGATGTTGTGTCGAGAAAAGGGCGGCAGTTTGACTTTGGGCGTGGAGGCGAGGCCGTTGGGTGCGATGGGCGTGTTGCTTCCTGCATCGTGGCCAGACGACGAGTCGGCGAAGAGGTGAGAAGTTGATATGTCGGTTAAGCTCATCCTACTGCCTTACGTTCACCGAAGTGTGGGAGAACCAAAGGCAGGCTCGTGCCTAAGGTAACGGAGTATGGAGACGGTAGCACGGCCGTAATAAGTCCGTTAGTGGCAAAGCCAAAACCGATGATGCTACTTTCAACTCCGGGGTCACCAGTTGTAAGGACAGTGAGACAAGCGTCACCAAGATCAACTGATACTTTATTCGAATGTGCATGGGAGTATATTACAAGGTGCGGACGGAAAGGTAGGATGGTGCGTGCGCCAAATCAGATTGAAGTGCCCGCCAAAATATATGTGTTTTCTTACACTTACAAATATACGAATTATGAGTTAACAGAAACATGTAATGAAATGATACATATGTCAAAATATAGCTCTGGTAGAGCGGAATGTATATACATGGGAAACCACAGTGTGGCGAAAAGAGAATTCAAATAAATAAGTAGTTTGTCGATTTTCTGGACGACGAAGGGATCGGTGTCCTTACATTGTATTATTCAGATTCAATTTCAAGCTTTTTTATAATTTTCATTGCAGCATTTCTTCTGTCTTAGTCTAAGGTTTATTCAGATTTAACATTTAAAGTCCATTAATTATATAATTTCAGATCGTAACATTTTTGGCTTAATCTAAGTTTTGTTCAGACAATTTTTTTCGAGTGACTCAGTTATTATTATTATGTAAATTCTTTCAAAGTGTTGTAATTTATATAGAATATATTTATTTATGTAAAGAGTGTATTATTCCGATCACCATTGTTTAGAATCAGATTCCGCTCGTATTCCGTTAAGAGCCATAGTAAGTCATAAACAATTCTTAAGAATATTTACCCAGTTTAGTTTTGAGTGTACTGAAGAGACCTTTGGATATTCAGTGATTTATATATTGCTGTCTAGGAGTTATTTAACTGTCTCGGAATTAGTGTATCAATATCTTAAGTGTAATAGTTTTAATATAAAAGCAAACAAGTGGATTTGGGATTCGAGAGGTTGTTTAACTTGCCAGTCATAGTATGTAACGGATTTTGAGTAAAGTGAAAAATCTATTTTTGGGTGATATGGCCATGTCGTCCTGATGGAGGGTTCCTTTAGGCAACTTTCTAAGGGATATTTGGCTACAGTGATACTCCCAGAGAATTGACCACAGGTCTCCAGAGTTCTGACTCCTGGCGCGAGTATCCTTAAAATAACTCTTAAGGATATCGCATAATATCAGGGGACGTATTTCTTGATACGACACATAGCAATCTTCACCCCGAATAGAGTTTTTGCTTTGAGGGGGAAGAGTGGCGAAATTGAAGGGGAGCCGTTATCAAGGTTACCCGGTGGATCCCTCCCAGTACCACCCCGGCGAACTATTGCTTGTTGCAATTAAGCATGGATAGCTGCAGATAGAGTAGTTTTGGGTGGGGACTTGTTGCATAGATGTATACTCCTTTTTAGAAAGGATGAGACGTCTGTTAGCGACATCGACAAGGAGTCCATGGTGGGCGAGGAAATCCGCACCGAGGAGGGGGCGATTGACATCAGCGATAGCGAAGGGCCAAGAATACGAATGGCCCATGATAGATATCTTGAGGGTCTTGATCCCATAGCACCGTATGGGAGATCCGTTGGCGGCGATGAGTGAGGGAGCGTTTTTGTTGGGACCACGGTCTATTTCGGACTTGGAAGGTGGGAACGTTGACTGCATTGCGCCGGTGTCCACCATGAGTCTACGTTTGGAAATGGTATCGAGGATATAGAAACCATTCTTGTTTTGGTTAACTGCGGCTGCGATGGTGGCAGGTGGATGCTTCTGGCGTCATCTTCTAGGGAAACTGCATGGTGCTCTACATTTCTTGGCGTCACTGCCGAACTGTTGGTGGTAGAAGCACCATGCTGGGTTAGTCCTAGGGTTCGGTCGCGTCGGTTGCGGTGGTTTCTTTCTTGATAGAATGTTGATCTCGTCGTCCTCAAGGGCCATTGCCGAGGAGTCTATGGAAGAGTAGCTGCTGAAGGAGGAGAACGGAGGCGGTGTTGATGATGATGCTCCGAGGCGAGATGCTTTGGAGGCCTCGTGGAGCTTCTGAGCCTTCAACAGGAGTTCGTTCATCGGGAGCGTGTCGGCGTCTGTCAATTGGGCCCGTACGTCCTGTGGTAGGCGTCGAAGAAAGATTTCGCGAGATAAGCTAATCTCACGTCGTCGGCCGTTGCTGTCTGTTTCTGGGAGCATAAGCAGGCCGGTTAGCTCGTCCCACGCCTCGGCAGGAGAGGTGTCACCCATGGGCTTGCCGGCGAGGTCCAGTACTTTCTGTGCCCTTGCTGAGACGGAGAGGGAGTAGATACCGATGAGTTTCGTTCTCAGGTCGTCGTATGAAACTTGGCCGGCCCGGGCGTCGAGCCATGGGGAAATCTTGTCGAATACCTCTTCAGGTATGGAGATGAGAACGATGTCAGCCTTGGCGCAGGAGTCACTGAGTCTAGCTACGCGGAAGAGTACGTCCGCTCTCAGGAACCAGGAAGCGATGTTGTGTCGAGAAAAGGGCGGCAGTTTGACTTTGGGCGTGGAGGCGAGGCCGTTGGGTGCGATGGGCGTGTTGCTTCCTGCATCGTGGCCAGACGACGAGTCGGCGAAGAGGTGAGAAGTTGATATGTCGGTTAAGCTCATCCTACTGCCTTACGTTCACCGAAGTGTGGGAGAACCAAAGGCAGGCTCGTGCCTAAGGTAACGGAGTATGGAGACGGTAGCACGGCCGTAATAAGTCCGTTAGTGGCAAAGCCAAAACCGATGATGCTACTTTCAACTCCGGGGTCACCAGTTGTAAGGACAGTGAGACAAGCGTCACCAAGATCAACTGATACTTTATTCGAATGTGCATGGGAGTATATTACAAGGTGCGGACGGAAAGGTAGGATGGTGCGTGCGCCAAATCAGATTGAAGTGCCCGCCAAAATATATGTGTTTTCTTACACTTACAAATATACGAATTATGAGTTAACAGAAACATGTAATGAAATGATACATATGTCAAAATATAGCTCTGGTAGAGCGGAATGTATATACATGGGAAACCACAGTGTGGCGAAAAGAGAATTCAAATAAATAAGTAGTTTGTCGATTTTCTGGACGACGAAGGGATCGGTGTCCTTACATTGTATTATTCAGATTCAATTTCAAGCTTTTTTATAATTTTCATTGCAGCATTTCTTCTGTCTTAGTCTAAGGTTTATTCAGATTTAACATTTAAAGTCCATTAATTATATAATTTCAGATCGTAACATTTTTGGCTTAATCTAAGTTTTGTTCAGACAATTTTTTTCGAGTGACTCAGTTATTATTATTATGTAAATTCTTTCAAAGTGTTGTAATTTATATAGAATATATTTATTTATGTAAAGAGTGTATTATTCCGATCACCATTGTTTAGAATCAGATTCCGCTCGTATTCCGTTAAGAGCCATAGTAAGTCATAAACAATTCTTAAGAATATTTACCCAGTTTAGTTTTGAGTGTACTGAAGAGACCTTTGGATATTCAGTGATTTATATATTGCTGTCTAGGAGTTATTTAACTGTCTCGGAATTAGTGTATCAATATCTTAAGTGTAATAGTTTTAATATAAAAGCAAACAAGTGGATTTGGGATTCGAGAGGTTGTTTAACTTGCCAGTCATAGTATGTAACGGATTTTGAGTAAAGCGAAAAATCTATTTTTGGGTGATATGGCCATGTCGTCCTGATGGAGGGTTCCTTTAGGCAGCTTTCTAAGGGATATTTGGCTACAGTGATACTCCCAGAGAATTGACCACAGGTCTCCAGAGTTCTGACTCCTGGCGCGAGTATCCTTAAAATAACTCTTAAGGATATCGCATAATATCAGGGGACGTATTTCTTGATACGACACATAGCAATCTTCACCCCGAATAGAGTTTTTGCTTTGAGGGGGAAGAGTGGCGAAATTGAAGGGGAGCCGTTATCAAGATTACCCGGTGGATCCCTCCCAGTACCACCCCGGCGAACTATTGCTTGTTGCAATTAAGCATGGATAGCTGCAGATAGAGTAGTTTCGGGTGGGGACTTGTTGCATAGATGTATACTCCTTTTTAGAAAGGAGGGAGGGTCCATCAGGACGACATGGCCATATCACCCAAAAATAGATTTTTCGATTTGCTCAAAATCCGTTTTTTGGGTTCAGCCGTGTCGTCCTGATGGAAGTTTACCAGAGAATTACTTGAAAGTACTATATCTGTGGGTTTGTATAAGTGCCTTTACCTTGACTCAGATTCTTATATGGTCTCCCAGACCAAATGTATATGTGACATTACCGTTATTTGTCATATCCACTAAGTTTGGAACTAACTTAGGGCTTCCTGCCCCCTACAGGGAATATGTCGATACCGACTATAAAGTGTCAAGGTTGCATACATAGGAACAAGGTGGAACTTTAGCGATTACCAAGGTGTTCTTACAGAGGTACATTATCAAGTATTTTTATTTTAGGAAAATAAAAGACTCTGGAAAATTTATTCGAATTCATGTAGGGCGAATAAGACGCAAATACATTTCATGTATTTATTTGTATAGACAAAAATAAATACAACAACGAATGTATTAAAAGTAGAATCTTTTACATAATCAACATCATCAAAGTATATATATTTGTAACCTGTAAGGGAGGAAATATTTATTAGTAAATTGCAGGTGCCACTCAATATTGTGAAATTATTAGATTGATTTCACTTGAATGTTGGATATGTTTTAACACTGTGTATGAATGTTCACACGATACTGGTGTTATTGGTTAGATTCTACACCTATATAGAACAGTCCAAGAATCACCATAGTGATTCTCAATAAAAGGTATTACACACAAAGGTGCTAATACCTGTTCACTCTTTACACTGTTAAGTCCCAAACAGTTCACTGTTCATCGCAGCACTAGACGACAGGTTTTATAACACTACCTGCCGCCACCACAAAGTGTTTTATTTCATGCACTTACTTCGCGTAATGTTTATAAAAGACTCTAGAGGATTTCCAACCAGTATATAAGCGGAGTCTATCAAAGTCCATATGCTGAAAGAAGTTCAGCGAGGAAGCAATTTTTCTAGGATCGTGACCTGCGGGTGTACTGTCAGGACCTGCTCTGCGAATGAAGTAGGTGAGTTTTGCCCTCAGTTGTTTTAGGGATAAGTTTGATCCTAAGGTTTTGCCTGTGAAGAGCTGTCCTTCCTTGAAGTCTGAAGTTCTTCGAAGAAAGACCTTAAGACACTCTACTGGACATAGAGAGACATCTTCCTTCAGAGGGCAGATTCTCCAAGGACTTGGTGGGAAGCTCGTTTTTGGCGAGAAAGGTAGGATCGGGAAAAAGATTCAGTTCTCCCTCATCTGTGAACTGAATATGGCCCTCGTTTCTAGATAGGGCCACTATTTCACTAACTCTAGCCCCTGAGGCTATAGCGTACAAGAATATCACTTTCTGTGTTAGATCCTTTAGGGAACAATCTTCAGTGTTCAAGTTCGAAGCCTAGTGCAAGACTTTGTCCAAGGACCATGATATGGGCTTTGGAGGGGTTGCTGGTTTAAGTCTAGCGCATGCTTTCGGAATCTTATTGAAGATTTCGTTTGACAGGTCCACCTGGAAGGCGTAGAGAAGAGGTCTAGTCAAAGCTGACTTACACGTAGTTGTCGTGGTGGAAGCCAGGCCTTGCTCATGGAGGTGGATGAAGAAGGACAGGCAGAAGTCTATCGAGATTTCTGCTGGCCTGTTTGCTTTGACAAAAGAGATCCACTTCTTCCAAGACGATTCATATTGTCTTCTGGTTGACTTTGACTTGTACTCATCTATAAAGTTGATATTGTCTTTTGAGATCCCGAACCTTTTCGTGGCTGCTAAGGCGAGAAAATCATGAGATGTAGGTTTTGGGTTCTCAATGATGAAGCGTAGACAGTCGACTTCTGAACCAGTTGGGATAGAACTGGGTTCGGTAGAGGAAACAGCCTCAGCCTCAGTTCTGTCACTAGAGGGAACCAATTGCTCTTGGGCCATTTGGGGGCCACCACTGCTGCTGTCCCCTTGAAGGATCTCAGCTTGTTGAGGACCTTCAGCAGGAGATTTGTTGGAGGGAACAGATATATATGATTCCATCTGTTTCAATCGAGGGACATGGCGTCCATCGCTTCTGCCCGAGGGTCCTCGTATGGGGCTACATGTCGAGGTAGTTTCTTGTTGTCGCTCGTTGCTAAGAGGTCGATCTGCAGTTTTGGGACTTTTTCCAAAATGAAGGAGAATGAGTCTGCGTCATCGGCTTTTGCCTGGATAGAGCGTCCGCCGTCACATAGCGGAACCCTTGTAGGTGAACTGCTGAAAAGTGCCATCTTTTCTTTCTTGCCAAGCGAAAGATGGCCAACATCACATGATTGATGTAGGGCGATCTCAAGCCTTGTCGGTTCAGACATTTCACTATCACCTCGCTGTCCAAGACCAACTTGACGTGGGCTGATCTGTGAGGGGATGATTTCTTCAACATCAGGAAGACTGCCATGGCCTCCAGAATGTTGATGTGAAAGGTCTTGAACTGGCGTGACCAGTTCCCTTGTACTTTCCTTTGATGGGAATGACCTCGCCATCCTTCCGGTGAGGTATCCGTGTGGATGACTACTGACGGTTGCGGTGGTTGTAATGAATAGTCCTTGCTAGGCTCTTGACCTTCGACCACGGCCTCAGAAGTGATCGCAGTAAGGTCGATGTCGGTCTCTGTTGATCTCTTCAAGCATTTGATGCGTATCTTCTCCAGACTCCTGGCGCATCCTTTAGCTGTGTTCTTAGTACTGTTACTGCTGCAAACTGGAGAGAACCCAGGACTCTTTCCTGTTGGCGTCTTGAAATCTTGTTGGATTTCAGTAGTCTCTTGACAGAACTGCAATCTCTCTCTTCTTCGGTGGAATGGAGAGGCGGTGTGACTGCAAGTTCCAATGGATTCCCAACCATTGAAATTCGTGAGCTGGAGAGAGGCGAGACTTCTTGTAGTTGATCTTGAAGCCCAGATGGTTCAGGAACTGGATCACCTTCGTGGCTGCCTGCAGACAAGCAGTCTTGGATGCTGCCCACACCAGCCAGTCATCCAGGTATGCTGCTACCTGAATGCCTTCTAAGCGTATCTGTTGTACGACTGTGTCCGCAAGTTTTGTGAATATCCTTGGGGCTATGTTTAGTCCGAATGGCATGGCTTTGAAGACATACTTTGTCTTCTGTAACTTGAATCAGAGGTAGGAGGAGAGGGGCGGCTGACTGGAAGGTGCCAGTAAGCATCTGCTAGGGGTATTGAGACTGTGTACGCCCCTTTCGGTAACAGGGTCCTTATGTGTTGTAAGGTTAACATCTGGAACTTGTTGTTCTCGATGAACTTGTTGAGTGGAGACAAGTCTAGAATGACTCTGAGTTTGTCCGAGTCCTTCTTGGGAACACAAAACAGCCTTCCCTGGAATTTGATGGACTTTGCTTTCCTTATGACCTTTTTGTTCAAAAGTTCTAAGGTATATTCTTCTAATAAGGGGGTGGAGTGTTGGAAGAATTGAGGAAAGGAAGGTGGAGTTCTGTTCCATTTCCACCATAGTCCATTCTTGATTAGGCTGTGGGCCCAGGGATCGAAGGTCCAACGATCCCGAAAGTGGAAGAGTCTTCCTCCTACCTGGAGCATCTCATTGCTTGGATGATCCGGAGGGCTTGTTACCCTGACCACGTCCTCCTCTACCCCTTGAGGGTTTCTTGAGGAGCCTCGTCTAGATCCTCTACCTTTTGGGCAAAAGGTAGTGGTGTGCCTCTCAAAGCCTGGGTTAAAGGCTGGTGACTGGGCTACTAACTACTGAAGCACCATCTGGAAAGTGGTTTGTGGCTGGGCAACCATTTGGGGCACTGTGGTCATGGTAACAGTGGGATGTTGCGCAGGTCTGAGGCACTCGTGGCTTCTTCATGCCCCACTTTTGGAGAAGGTTCCAATTCTCCGTGGCGGCTTTAGCAACTACCTCTTGGACTGCTTCCTTTGGGAAGAGGTCCTTGCCCCAGATACATGAAGTGATTAACTTCTAGGCTCATGCTTGACCGTTGCATTGGCAAACACATACTCTCTACAGGCCCTCCTGGCCTTCACAAAAGCGTACAAGTCCTTTACTAGTGTAGCCATGTGCATCTTGTCTAGGACCGTGTACATATCTGGGGTACTTGAGATGCCTGCACACATCTCTATGCAGTTCTGGAGAGACAGAGAGGCGGCTAGTCTCTCCTTTGTTTCCTGTTCTCTTCGCAGAAGAAAGTCTGACAGCTTCGGAATGTTCTCGTTGAACTGCTGTCCTCCGATATCTGCATCTAGTTTTGCGATCAAGAAGGTTAGATGGACCTCGTTCCAGTCCTTCTCGCCCGTAGGCAGGGTTAGAGACAATGGACTACACTCCTCTAGCGTTGGGCATGGTTTGCCTGCATCAACTGTCTTTAGTACACAGTGGAGAGCTTTAGACGTAAAGGGAAAAGCTCTGGAGGAAGGAGCAAGGAAGGTAGGGTGCCTCTTTCTCAAAGCAGAAACCTTCTAGTTTGTATATCCTGCTTTCTTCAGGCTACTCGTCAAGAGAGCCTGTGACTTGTCATGGTCAAAGACCTTGACCTCCTTAGGTTCCGTCTCTTCTTTAGACGCAGGTTCGTTCTTCAACCTGATGAAGCACTTCGGGTATGCCGCAAAGTTCGGCCAGAATTGGAGATCGTCGAGGGGTATGGCCCCCATCTTCTCCGAGACGTAGAGTTTCCCATTCATCATGGGCATGAACTCCGCATACCTCCAGGGGTTGGTTTCGAAGCATTGAGGTAAGTCAGAGACTCTGGGCTGCTTGTAGGAGCCGCGAGAAGCGACTGCGCGGTGTGCTTCCCTGACTTCGTTTCTCATCTCTTGCTGTTCCTTGCGCATATTTCCATCATCAGCTGGATCTGTGCCATAAACGCTTCGCCCTTGGGGAACAGCGGGTCTGGTTGAGGGGTTGGGGCCGAAGAGGTTGACGGCACAGGTTGATATGCTGTCACAGAGAGTAGAGGGTCTTCTGTCTCTGTCGATCCGGATTCTTCTTCCTCCTCGGGTGGCTGGGCCATCTCTTCTTCAGGGTCTTCTTAAAGGAGATCCTTTTCGGTGTCTGAGGACACCTCTGTCATCCTTTCCTGATAGATATCCATACCTTCCAAAGCCTTATTAATGTCGACCTCTATCGCCAGTTGTATGCAGGGAGGCTCGACCCATACCTGAGGCACTACCGCATCGGATATTGCCTTAGGGATCAGAAGGCTTCTGATTGTCTTGCTTAGTAGGTAAGGTCCCGGAGAGTTCTTCTGGAAACCTCTTACCCACTTTCAAAGGGTTTCCCTCGCAGTATCCCTCGACTCTGCTGTCTTGGGATCACCAAAACCTTCGGACATCAAGGCCGAGCAGACGTTGCAACCCTTTGGGTCCCATTACCTCAGGGTTTCAGTTGCGATGGAGCAGGGGGCATGAGACCTGCATATCTTGTGGCCACAAAAGTTCCTACTTTTGTGGTTGCAGTACATAACCCCACACTTCACCTTGGATTCCTCCTGTAAGGAAAGAAAGAGTGAAATGAGTATGGGGTAATTTATCAAACTGATAAATAATTCACATGCATTAATAGTAATTCTTACTATTATAATTATAGCTTAGGATAGTAAGCTAGAAAGGAAATAGAAAAGACACATATCTGTGTTTCCTGTCCAGGCAATTGCTGTGACCTCCCTCAATATTAATATTTTAGAATTTCCTTATTACGGAAATATAGGGTAGAATAGCTCTAGTACATAGAGCTGGAGTCAGTGTATACTAGCACTAACTCCCCCACAAGTGAAACATTAATACTGTAGGGTAAAGATTTTTATGTTCTGATGATCTAGGATACATCAGAATGTTGAAGGAATACTTCACCTCAACATTTGCTTAACGGTCTCAACAATGGACTGTGAAAGGATACACATAATATGTTGGAAAATCATACTACTGTATGTTATATACTGTAGTTTTCTAACTGCTGTATTTGCTATACTGCAGGAATACCGGCTACTGTATAGTCTTATACTGTAGTTCTGCCGGCATATTACCGGCTAGGCTAGTACCTGGTAGCACTAGCCGACAGAGAGAGAGAAAGAATGGAGAGAAGGACTACCGTATTATTATAGTTTAGTACAATAATTAGGGTTGTAGAGACTACTGCCTCTACTGCCTTCTTTCCAGAATGAGGATCCAAATGGAAGGGGAGAGAATGTATTAATTCTAGCTTCCATCATGCCACAATAATTGTTGCCGGTTGCACTGTCGGTTACAGGATTTGTGGATGGCAGTCCAAGAGAGGACTGAAGAATACTCAAATTTGTAATGGGTCTCCCACCGGCAGCCGTCATGGCCGGCACAACCTTTCCCGGAGCCTTGCTTCCGTTAGGGGGAAGGTTGAAGCGGCACTCTAGCTGCCTTTGTAGGAGCCCGACCGGCATTGTAATCAGCCCGGCAAGCGGGGAGATTGTAGAATACCGGCCACAGAGGTTGTGACGGCTAGGCCATCACTAAAAGACAGAAGGGGAAGGAAAAGGGTCTTATATTTTGCATAGAAAGAAGGCGGCAGGTATGCCTCCCACTGTCGGCTGCAAATCAAGGAAACATAGTTTCCTACGCCGACGCCATCTTGAGCGGCAGAGGAATAACGATTCCTTAGCCTAAGACATTGCTAGATATAAGACATGTCTTCTAGTCCACAAGGGAGAAAGGTGGCGGCAACTGTACTACCACTTTCGGTTGTGGACTAGGGAAGCCGGGCTTCCTATGCCGGCAACTGTGTAACCGGCAGGGGAATGACTAATCCCCCTTTGGTCGAGTTGCCAACAACAAGACTGAATACTCCGAGTTACTGTCGTATTTCAAAGCCGGGATACTCACCGGCAAAGAGGATGGACAGAAACACTATCTCAGTCAAGCTGGAGTACACTACTCTATGGCAAGACCAAAGATAGGGTTGCCGCCTAATGGCGGCACTCAGAGGGAAGGAAGGATTTATCCTTAAATCTCTAAAAGAGAAGAGTATCAAATTATGTTAGTAATTCTAGGAGATATTCTATCTCCGACTGAATTGATAAAACGATACAAGAGGATAAACGGGGATAACGTAACTAAAGTATACTAAAACGCGTTAGGCTAGCCTAAGTCGAGTCGGGATCTCGGCTACGCTATATCACCGAGGCCCTAACATTTTAACAGAAGAGGAAATATTACATGTGTAATCTTATCTTCACTAGTATAATTTGCCTAAATAGCTAGAATTCATTATAGATAAATACCGGGGACGTCGTACTACTAACTAAATAAAACATTTATGGCGTAAGACAGCGGTCCAAAATGGCCGCCTCCGGTCATGGCTCTGATCCACTAAACACATCTAAATTATGCTATTAACTGTGAGAAGGGAGCCAAAAATTATACACAGGAAAAATTAAGTACTCAAATTTCCAGAGGATGAAGATGCTGGAGATTGCATTGTAATAATCCTTGTAAAAGTAACAAAAACGAGAGCATTTGAGAGGAACACCGTGCTTAATTAGCTGCTGCAAAAGGAATAGTTCGCTGGGGTGGTACTGGGAGGGGATCCACCGGGTAACCTTGATAACGGGTCCCCTTCAATTTCGCCACTCTTCCCCCTCAAAGCGAAAACTCTATTCAGGGTGAAGATTGCTATGTGTCGTATCAAGAAATACGTCCCCTGATATTATGCGATATCCTTAAGAGTTATTTTAAGGATACTCGCACCAGGAGTCAGAATTCTGGAGACCTGTGGTCAATTCTCTGGGAGTATCACTGTAGCCAAATATCCCTTAGAAAGCTGCCTAAAGGAACCCTCCATCAGGACGACATGGCTGAGCCCGAAAATGAAATTATACGTTTGGCTCCCAGACACGAGCCATAGTATAATATATTGCTGGAGCCCAGACCTGGGAGCCATAATCGTAATATATATATATATATATATATATATATATATATGTATGTATATATATATATATATATATATATATATATATATATATATATATATATACGTATATATATATATATATATATATATATATATATATATATATACAGTCACAAATACCCATTAAAATAGAATTCGCTCTGCCAGACTTACAAACCCGAAGGGATAATCCTTTAGTGATAAATATTTTTGACCAGCTATGGATGCGAACCTCAACACCAATAGGAATAAGGATAAACATTAGGTATTAACCCACCCATCAGTAAAGAGATATAGGAAGTTACTGGGTTTTGATTCTTTGTACAAATCGTGAATTTGACAGGATTTAATACAGCAGAGTCATAATCAACTCTTATATCTCTCTTCATAGCAGAGTGAGCTTAAATCTAAAGTCAACACTTATTTCTGTTGGCGCTAATGTTCGAATCCTTAGCCAGACAGAAATTTTGATCATTAAAGGAATTTCCCTTTGGGTCTGTGATCCCGTGGTAGAGTGAATTCGACATTAAAGGATATTTTTGGCTGATTCATAAAAACAAATATCAGGAGTGTTAGGGTTATAATTATCATTAAGCCCCCATATGTTACATACTTATCAGTCATCTGTAATAGTGGAACTGGATTGATTTTGATTCCAAGTACAAATCTTGAATTCAGCAGGATAAAATACAGTCACAACTCTTAGCCTTGGCCAGGCACAATGTGATCCCGTGGAAGAGCTAAATCGATATGAAAGGGTATTTGTGATAGTGAAAAAATTATCATATATATATATATATATATATATATATATATATATATATATATATATATATATATATATATATATATATATATTAGGTCTATGTCTTCTTCAATTGCACAAAAGACTGGCTTATTGAGAAAGTCTTTTAAGATTTTCGGTGATCATTCTATTCTGAAAAAGTGTTTTTAAGTCTTTCATTCCACCTTGTTTCGAGTATTATTCTCCTGCCTGGTTTTCAGCTGCTGATTCTCATCTTAATTTGTTGGACAGGAACTTACGGTCTATTAAATTATTTATTCTTGATCTAGATATTAATCTTTGGTACCATCGTTCAATTAGTTCATTATGCATGTTGCATAAGATTTTTTATAATTCTGACCATCCTTTACATTCAGACTTTCCTGGACAGCTCCATCCTTTTCATAATTCTAGGGATGCAGTTAATTTTCATAGTCAGTCCTTCTCCATCATGAGGCTCAATACTACACAGTATTCTAGAAGTTTTATTCCACCTGTGACCAAGTTGTGGAATGATCTTCCTAATCGGGTAGTTGAATCAGTAGAACTTCAAAAGTTAAAAGTTGCAGCAAATTTTTTTTATGTTGAACAGTCGACATGAGTCTTTTTATAGTTGTATATGAAGTATCTGTTTTGAAGTTGTTAATGTTTTTAAATATCTTATTTTGATTTTTTATTACTTCTTATATTGTTTATTTATTTCCTTGCTTCCTTTCCTCACTGGGCTATTTTTCTCTATTGGAGCCCTTAGGGTTATAGCATCTTGCTTTTCCAACTGGGGTTGTAGCTTGGCTAGTGTTACGATCCTCGTGGGGATCGAACCAGGTTCTTTTGAATTGATTAATCAAATTAGGATAACTCGACCACAACCCGCATTGAAAAAGGGAATATAGAAAGGAAACTCGCAAAAGAAAACATAATTTTATTTACAACTAGTCAAAGATCAATGTTTCTTGATTGAGTACTCAGGAAGTACTGAACTAAACAAAGAAAATCATCTGATTAAACTACACTCCAGCAAATAGGGGAACAGTCAAGAAAGTAGACAAATAATACTTAAAAGATGGTACTCTTCACAGCAGCTCTTGACAGTTGACAGGAACGTAGATATTTCAGGTCTGGGCGTTTCGTGGTTGGTAATAAGGACAGGGGTCAACTCGTTCTGACATCTTGGACAAGTTGTCGTAAGGCTGATCACGTCTGCATTCTGGTCCTTACGCTCTCTCTCTTTCTCTGTGCTTCTTCTCTCTCGTTCTCTCTCTCTCTCGTCCTCTCATTCTATTTCTCGTACTCCCGTTCTATCTTTCGTACTCCCCTTCTCTCGTTCCCATTGTAGTTTATATACCCCTGTATGGGAGGGGTTAACTATGGACAATTCCATATAAGGAAATTTTCTCCTTTCTTCATCCTCATTGGTTTTCCTTAAAACCACGCCTCTATGATCGTACCTTCCCGAACGCTCTGCTGGTGAAATCATGATGCATATGGTGCTATAATTGAAGCGAGACATGTGTTTACCTTCCGTTAATGTATATTCATCGGTGACAACAGGCTCTCCTTGTCCTTCCATACGCTGGCTCAATTCGAGGAGCTACAACAGACGATCGTTATGCCCAAGGTCTGCTGATCTAGGCACATCTAATAAATATCTTGATCTCCATCAACGATGGTGACAGTTTCCAGTAAACACTAGCGGGACTTCCTCTCTCTGCTTCTTAAGAGTATAAAAATTCACATGTTTTAACATTTTTTTCTATATTATTCTATCCATCCATGACAGCTAGTAATATATATATATATATATATATATATATATATATATATATATATATATATTTATGTATATTATTATTATTATTATTATTATTATTATTATTATTATTATCATGGTCCCAAGTCTGGGCACCAAAATATATTATATTATATAATACGGCTGGCAAGTTACACAACCTCCCGAGTTCCAAACTCACCTGTTTGTTTTTACATAGAGAAAATGAGAAAATCATACAACCCCCAGTCGGCAATATATAAAAACACTAAATATCCAAAGGTCTCTTACGTACACACAAAACAAACTGGATAATTATTATCAAGAACTATTCAAAATAACCGCTTACTTCGATTCTTGAACAGAGATATGAGAGAGTTCTGTAAGAAAAAGCAGTGATTGTAATAATGCACTCTTTTTAAAAATGAATATAGCCTATTCTATAAAAATTACAACACTTTGAAAGAATTCACATAAAAAATAAATCACTCTAAATATTAAATCTGAACAAAAAATTAGTCTAAGACAAGAAGTTATTACACTCTAAAAATTATATAATCAATTGTTTCACTGGAAATTAAGTTTTACATAAATATTAATTCTTGATAATTAATGAAAATAGTTAACCTTTAACACTTTAATGATTAAACTCTTATAGAAATTACATAAAATAACTGATAAATTTACAAGTTTTTAGCTCACCCAAAGTAATGGAACAGTTAAGCGAAAATAAATACAATTCACGTTTTTGCATAAATCTCTCAGGGCCAGCTACAAAAATTTATATAACACCAGCATGCATAATGACACAATAAATTTGAAATCACTTTCAAAGTCCCTCCAACGTTTTAACACACTACACATGATATAAGTTGAGTAAAAACTTGTTTACTTTGGAGGGCACACACACTTGAGGTATTCTGTTGGCTCTTTCACAGGACAGAATGGTTCTCTTCTGCTGCAAGGCATCCCTGGTTGTGCATATCTATTGACTTAATTATTCTAGATTCTTCTAGGTTAAGTGTCTAAAAGCTTGGGGGCTGGCTCTAAAGACGCTAAAGTTGCCAACAATCACGCATCAGATGCCTACCAACGCATCAGTGAGACGACTCTCTTAGCCAGCTCCATCCACTTTCCTCCTCAAAATAATAAAGAAAAGATAAAAACTAACTCTGGGTTTTTCAAGAACCTTCTAAACACGTGGCAAGTATAACACTGGCGTAGTTTCTCGCAAACATGACGCAATACCTCATGAAAACATAGGAAGATTACATAAGCCCTCATTCATATCTCGTATGGTTCGTTCACCACACTTAATCAAGATTGCATAAGACTCTGTAACAAAGAATGTGAAATAAAAAGTCACTTCTTGAAAATAATGTAAATTTATACATACTGACTTGAATGAAAAATACAACAAAATGAGCGACGAAAGCCTTACACAATTTACATACAATTACTTATACCTAGATGAGAGGAGTTTATCTTACATGCTGGCTATACACCTCTTAGATACACAAATGAAATACATGAATAAAATATTTACTCTACATTAGACCAGCTTCCAAAGATAGCTCCCCCCATAAAGATTATTTATTCCGGGCCTGAATTCAGCCTGAGATAAATAATCTACAACCATGTTTTCTTTACCTGATATATGCTTTACATTAATACAATATGGTTGCAAACATAATGACCACGTAGTTAACCCTTGATTATTATTCTTCACCTTATTAACAAAAGTTGAAGGATTTTGATCGGAATAGACGATAATCTCTTCATTCTGTGGTCTGTTCACATAAACTACAAACTTGTTTATCGCTGCGACCAGCGCCAACAGTTCCTTTTTAACTGTCGAGTAGACTCACTGATAATTCTTCAGCTTCGATGACATAAAACAAACAGGGTGAAGAATTCCTTCCTCATCTTCTTTCAATAACACAGCTCCAGTCCCATTACCGACGCATCCACCTGGATAAGGAATTTCTTGTTGAAATCCGGTTTTGAAGTTATTATGGCCCTCCTTAGATTTTTCCTTTTTCCTAGTATCTCTATAACGTAGGTTCAGTCACTGCTCTTCCCCAAAATCCGTAAGGGTTCTTGGAACTCGTTGGCGAGAGAGAATCTCATTATCTATCGATGAGTAGACCAACACCTGTCCTAATGCAACCTGTCTGTTCGTATTCTTCATACCAAACCTTTTCTTCGTTCGTCCTTGACTCATTTTCATGCCTTCTAAGAAAAATTTCCTTATCTCACTGATCCTTTTCCTCAAATCCTTAACATTTCCTCCATCCGTTTCCTCTTGATCCTTCACTTTCTCTGCCAACATTCTAATCGGTCCTTTATTATCATTATTATTATTATTATAATTATTATTATTATTATTATTATTATCATTACTATTATTATTACTTGCTAAGCTACAACCCTAGTTGGAAAAGCAAGATCCTATAAGCCCGGGGGCCCCAACAGGGAAATAGCCCAGTGAGGAAAGGAAACAAGGAAAAGTAACATTTGAATAAATATTCCCAATATAAACTATGAAAACTTTAACAAAACAAGAGGAAAAGAAATGAGATACAATAGTGTGCCCAAGTGTACCCTCGGGCAACAGAACTCTAACCCAAGACAGTGGAAGGCCATGGTACAGAGGCTATGGTACAGAGGCTATGGCACTACCAAGTCTAGAGAACAATGGTTTGATTTTAGAGTGTCCTTCTCCTAGAAGAGCTGCTTACCATAGCTAAAGAGTCTCTTCTACCCTTACCAAGAAGAAAGTAGCCAGTGGACAATTACAGTGTAGTAGTTAACCCCTTGGGTGAAGAAGAATTGTTTGGTAATCTCAGTGTTATCAGGTGTATGAGGGCAGAGGAGAATCTGTAAACAATAGGGCAGACTATTCGGTGCATGTGTAGGCAAAAGGAAAGTGAACCGTAACTAGATAGAAGGATCCAATGTTGTACTGTCTTGCCAGTCAAAGGACCCCAAAACCCTCTAACGGTAGTATCTCAATGGGTGGCTGGTGTCCTGGCCAACCTACTACCTACTAAAGGGTTCTCCTCGTACTTCCATCGGGCATAAGGGAGCTTTCTTGACATAATCGTTGGGCTTTACAGCCATCTGACAAACGTGACATGCACGGCAAAACTGGGTCACGTCTTTATGCATGCCAGACCAGAAAAAGTGTTTCTTAATCTTCTCCGTCTCATGCACTACGTCAATCACCGGTCTTCTCAATGATGCGGGAATCCATATCTGATGGTATATCCCCCCTTTGGCATTCCCAGGGATATCAGCAGGTCTATGCTTCCTCACAAGCAACCCATCCTTAAGATAATAACAGGTGGGAGACTGCTGTACCTCCATGTCGTCCGCCACACAGTACAATAACCCTGGTAATGTCGCATCCTTCCGTTGTAATCCTATCAGCCTTTTCGTAGTCACTTGTCCTACTTCTAACGCTGACTTTTCTATTTCTTCCAGGTCCATTTCTTCTTTGCCTTCTTGTCCACTCGTCTGTCGTTCCTCTTTGCTAGGATATTAAACAGTGCCATCTTGTACTTTTACAAAAAAAAAAATTTATACCTCTCCAAAAAGATATAACAATACACAGAATCCTATCAACACTAAATTGTTCAAACCTTTAATGATACCACAACCCTGTTATCACCAATATTTAAAACGGAGTCGCTCGACCCCTAGGGTCTGTGGCTGGCAAGTTACACTACCTCCTGAGTTACAAACTCGCCTGTTTGTTTTTACATAAATCTGTTACACTTGATTTATACCCGAGCTCTGAGAAAATCATACAACCCCCAGTCAACAATATATAAAATCACTAAATATCCAAAGGACTCTTACGTACACTCAAAACAAACTGGATGATTATTATTAAGAACTATTCAAAATAACCTCTTACTTCGATTCTTAAGCAGGGAAACGTGAGAGTTCTGTAAGAAACATTGGTGATTGTAATAATGCACTCTTTACAAAAATGAATATAGCCTATTCTATAAAAATTACAAAACTGAAAGAATTTACATAAAAAATGAATCACTCGAAATATTAAATCTGAACAAAAACTTAGACTAAGACATGAAAATATTACACTCTGAAAATTATATAATCACTTGTTTCACAGGAAATTGATTTTTACACAAATATTGAATCTTGATAATTAACAAGAATAGTTAACCTATAACACTCTAATGATTAAAATCTTACAGAAATTATGTAAAGTAACTGATAAACTTACGAGTTTTTAGCTCACCCAAAGTAATGGAACAGTTAAGCCAAAATAAATACACTTCATACACTCTCAGCTAGCTCTGCCCACCTTCCTCCTTGAAATAATGAAAAAAAAAAAAAAGATAAGAACCAACTCTGGGTTTTTCAAGAACCCTCTAAACACGTGGCAAATATAACACAGGCGTAGTTACTCACAAACTTGACGCAATACAGTACTTCATTAAAACCCCCCAAAAAATTACATAAGCCCTTTTTCATACCTCATATGGTTCATTCAGCACACTTAATCGAGATTGCATAAGACTTCACAACAAAATACGTGAAATAAAAAGTTAATTCTTGAAAATAACGTAAATTTACACATACTGACTTGAATGAAGAATACAACGAAAGGTAGGACGAAAGTCTTACGCAATTTACATACAACTACTTATACCTGCATGAGAAGAGCTCACCTTACGTGCTGGCTATACACCTCTTAAATACACAAATGAAATACATTAATAAAATATTTACTCTACACTAGAACAGCTTCGTAAAAATATATATGTATATGTATATATATATATATATATATATATATATATATATATATATATGTGTGTGTATATATATATATATATATATATATATATATATATATATATATAATAATGATAATAATAATAATAATAAAAAAAAAATATATATATATATATATATATATATATATATATATACATACATATATATATATATATATATATATATATATATATATATATATATATATATATATACATACATATATATATATATATATATATATATGTGTGTGTGTGCGCATTGCTAAGAGATAGAAGAATAACAACATGGATACGATTGCAAACTATAGTCTGTTTCATCCTAGCTGGCAACTGGATCCAAACCACGGTTTGAAAGCTTGTCGCTGATTGGCTGTTGGTTCAGGTATCCTCCCCTCTCACTGACAGACTACAAAGCAAAACATTTTATTTGTCCGTGGTACGCGATATTTATTTTTGCTTTATACCTCACTTAGTTTGCGTATTATCTACATGGTTCTTTGGTCACATAGATTAAAAGTAGATGAAAAAAATATCCATACCTTAAAAGATATTTAAAAAAATATGAGTTGAAGTGAAACAAGCGCGAATAAACTTTAGACAACTATTTTATATGCTGTTTTTTATCTACAAATATTATGCGAATGTAAATAAAAACAGTTGGATAGATTGACGAACTGAGAAAGTTTGAGACTGTAATCTGGCATAGAAAGGTCATACACAGACTCAAGTGGAAGGACCTATCTGAGGTCTAAGTTCTACAGGGGACTAGTAATGGCTGATATATATATATATATATATATATATATATATATATATATATATATATATATATTTGGGCTCGGGACATGTCGTCCAGATGGAAGGGTTCATTTAGGTAGCCTTCTAAGGGATATTTGCAACAGTGATACTCCCAGAGAAATAAACCGAAGGTCTCCAGGATTCTAACTCCTGGAGCAAGTATCTAATTAAGGATATCGCATAATATCAGGGAACGTATTTTTAGATACAACACATAGCAATCTTCACCCCGAATAGATTTAACCCTTTGATGTAAGGGGGAAGAGTGCCAAAAGAAGGGGGTGCCGTTCTAGGTACCCGGTGGACCTTCTTCCCTATTACTACTACGACACCATTCCTTTTCTTGTCACTCTCTAAGCGAGTTGTGCTCCCATGTTAACCCGGTGTTTTGTTACAAGTTATTGGAATATTCAGCATGCAATCTCCAGCATTTTCATCCTTTGGAAAGTTGAGTATTAATTCTTTCCTGTGTATAATTTTAGTCTCCCTTTTCACAGTTTAATTACAATAATTTAAGTGTGTTTGGGTGAGCCTTGCCCAGAACCGGAGGCAGCCATTTTACGACTGCAGTCGCCTGTTACTATTGCATTTTAGTTAGTATGTAGAGCAACATTTCCCAGTATTAAGCTATAACGTTAGCTATTTAGGCAAATTATACAAGTGGTGATCTTGCATACATGAATATTATTCCTCTTCCTATTATGTGACTTTACTGATCGTATGCAGCGGGAACCCCGGCGGTACCAACTACCTTGGCCGGGGATCCTACCAGAGCTAGGTTACTCTCACTCATATATACGTTAGTAAAGTAATTCCCCACGTTTAGCCTCACCCTATCGTTCCTTATCAATTCATATGAAAATTTTCATTCTCTAGAATCTATAGATAAGTTACGATATTCATTCTCTCTCGGAGAGAAGAGGCTAAACCCTTGCTCCCTCCCTGAGTGCCGCCGCCGCTGGAGGCGGCAACCACTGTCTTTCTTCATTGCCGTCAAGTAGAACAAAGTTCTTACTGCGTCTGGCTTTGATTTAGATAGTGACTAACTCAGGGTGCCCTTGTCTTGCCGCCGATGATGTCATCAGCAAAGGAACCATGCTTCCTTTGCCGCCGACAATGTCGTCAGCACAGGAAGCCATGCTTCCTCAGTTCACTGTTGAAGATAGGTGGCATACCTGCCACCACCTCTCATTTCAGTGAACTATAAGACCCTTTACCCTTCCCTTTCTGTCCTTTAGTGGCGTCATAGCCGTCACAAAACGCCTTCACCGGTATTCTGACAGTCATCCCAGCTTGCTAGGGTGACTGCGTTACTGGCTGGTACCCTGCCGGTAGCAGTTAGTTCAGCCATCTCTGAGTTCTTCCCTCTTACTTCCTTTCTTCACAGGAAGTGAATATTATTGGGGGGAAGATTGAGATGGCGCCTGACGGCTGCCGGTGGGAAACCTAACATACTTTGGGAAGTCCTCAGCCCTTCCTTGGGCTGCCATCCACAATTTTTGCCGCCGACGTCATAGCCGGCTACAGACCTTTTGTGGATGGGTGGAAGCCAGAATCCGACAGATTATTACCCCTTCCATTGGAACTTTCATTCTGGCAAGGAGACAGTTGGCAGCCTGATAGTCCTCCTACACTGCCAACTGTTATGTTTAACCATAATAATAGGAAACTCTCCTTCCTTAATGCTTTTTCTCCTTCTATCAGTTAGTACTGCCAGGTACTAACCTAACACCGGCAGTGCCGCCGGCTAAACTACAGTATACAACTATACAGTACAGTAGTACACATGTTTTTAACATACTCTGTGTTTCCTATTGCAGTCAATTGTTGGGACCACGATATTATGTTGAGGCTGAGTACTCTCTCAACACCCAGATGATTTTTTTGATCATCAGGACCCTAAAAAATCACCGATCAGTGTTAATATATACTACAGGTGGATAATGTTAATATAGACACTTAATAACTCTAACTCTAGTTCCTAGAGTTTCTTCAACCTTGTATTCTCCCTATCAGGGAAACTAAATATTATTACTGATGGAGGTCTCAGATATGTGTCTTTTCTACTTCCTTTCAAGCTTACTATCCTAAGCTACCATAAACAATAGTAATTACTATTGTTAATAAAAATTGTATGCCTTTATATCACTGATATAAAAATGAAATAATCATTGAGCCCTTTTTCCTTTACAGGAGAAGCCAATGGAGAAGTGTGCAGCCTTGTTCTGCAACTACAAAGGCAAAGACTTTTGTGGCCACACGAAGTGCAGGACTCATGCCCCCTGCTGCATCGTGTTGGGAGTCCTCAAGTATTGGGACCCGAAGGGTTGTCCCACCTGCTCGACCCTGCTGGCCAACGGCTTCGGGGAAGCGCCCCCCCCCCCCCCCAAGTCAACATAGAGACTAGGGATACAGCGAGGGAGACCCTTCGCAAATGGGTAAGAAGGTCACAGAAGAACTCTCCGGGACCGTACTTACCCAACGACTCCCTAAGGTGCCTACTGTTCCCCAAGGCTCTACCAAACACGGTGGTGCCCCAAGAACAGGTCCAGCCTCCCCTCATACAACTGAAGATCAACGTGGACATAGATAAGGCACTGGAGGGCATGGACATCCACCAAGAAAGGATGTTAGAAGTGTCCACTGACACTGAGCAGGACCTACTGCAAGGAGGCCCTGAAGAAGACGTTGAACATCCACAGGCAGAGGAAGAAGGATCCGTTTCAATGGCAACCGAAGAACCTCAGTTCGCCGTGACGGCATCCCACCCTATGCCGTCAACTTCTTCAACCCCAACTCCACAACCAGTTGCACATGCCGACAAGAACGAAGCGATCCTCACTTCGATTCAATGGATGATGGAATTGTTCCAAAAGGAACAAGAGACGATGAGAGAATCACTCAGGCAGCAGCATATACTGTTGCAGGAGAGGGCGGACCGCCCTGGACCTACCAAGGGCTCCACTAAGAAGCCCCTTAAAGGGTTGGATCTCCCTCACTGCTCCGAAACCAACCCCTGGAGGTATGCAGAGCATATCCCCATGATGAATGGGAAACTATTCGTCTCGGAGAAGTTGGGGGCCAAACTGATTGAGGATCTTGAGTTCTGGCCTAACCTTTCAGCTCACCCAGACTGTTACATGAGACTGCGGAATGAACTTGCAGGCCGTGAGGAAACGTTACCCAAAGAGGTCATTGTCTTCGAGCATGACAAGGCGCAAGCCATCTTCCTGAAAACCTTGAAAGGAGCCGGGTACACCAACTCCAAAGTCTCAGCATTGAGCAAGAGACATCCCATGTTTCTTGCTCCTTCCTCCATCTCTTTCCCCTTTTTGGATAAAGCACTAGACTTTGCCATCAAGGCAGTTGACGAGGGCAAACCCTGCCCAACCCTAGAGGAATGCAAACCATTTTCTATAGCACTGCCTACCTGTGAGGAGAAGTGGAAGGATATCCACCTAACCTTCTCCATCTCTAAGTTGGATCCAGAGATAGCAGGCCAGCAGTTCAATGAGAACCTTCCGAAGTTGCCAGAATATCTTCTGAGGAGGGAAGAGGAGACGAAGAAGAGACTTGCGGCCTCCCTTTCTCATCAGAACTGCATATAAATGAGTGCTGGTCTACAGAACGCCCCAGAAATGTTCATCTTCCTGGCTAAGTCTCACATAGGTACTCTTGTGAAAGACTTATATGCTTTCCTCAGAGCGAGGAGAGCCTGCAGAGAGTTCGTTTTGGCCTCAGCGACCATAAGACACAAACCAAGGAAGCTGATTACCTCGAGCATCTGGGGTAAAGACCTTTTCCCACAGAAAGAGATCATAGCCAGAACAGCCACGGAGAACAGGAACCTTCTCCAAAAGTAGGGCATGAGTTCAAAGAGGAAATCTTTCTCGGACGGAGGTCCCCAGCCTAAGAATAAAAAGGCAAGGAGATCAAGCAGACCTGCACAACTTCCTGCCGTGACTATGACCACGATGCCTCAGACCACCTTCCAGATGGTCCCTTAACAACTGGTAGCCCAGTCGCCAGTGTTTAACCCTAACTTTGAGAGGCAGTCGACTTCCTTTCGCCCTAGTCAGAAAGGAAAAGGCCCGAAGAGAAATTCTCCTGGAGGTAACTCCTCTCGGGGCCAAGGAGGACCTGGTTGCGGAAACAAATCCGCAGGACCCCCCAAGCAAAGAGGGGCTCCAGGTAGGAGGCAGACTGTATCACTTTCGGGATCGCTGGACCCTCGATCCCTAGGCCCACAGCCTAATAACGAATGGACTCGGGTGGAAATGGAACAGAACTCCACATCGTTTTCCAGAATTCTTTCAACACTTCACCCCCTTGTTAGAAGAATATACCTAGGAACTCTTGAAAGAGAAGGTAATAAGGAAAGCGAAGCCCAACAAATTCCAGGGAAGGCTGTTTTGTGTTCCCAAGAAAGACTCAGACAAACTCAGAGTCATTCTAGACTTTATCTCCACTTAACAAGTTCATTGAGAACAACAAGTTCCAGATGCTTACTTTGCAGCACATAAGGACCCTTCTACCAAAAGGGGTGTACACAGTCTCAATAGACCTAGCAGATGCTTACTGGCATCTTCCAATGAGTTGCCCTTTCTCCTCCGACCTAGGATTCAAGTTACAGAAGAAGTTTGTCTTCAGAGCAATGCCCTTCGGACTGAATACAGCAGACACAATCGTCCAGCAGCTATGCTCCGAAGGAGTTCAAGTGGTAGCATATCTAGAAAATTGGCTGGTATGGGCAGCATCCAAGACTACTTGTCTGCAGGCAGCCAACAAGGTGATCCAGTTCCTGGAACACCTGGGCTTCAAGCTTAGAAGTTCCAATGGCTAGGAATCTAATGGGACTTTAAGTCACACCACCTCTCCATTTCATCTAAGAAGAGGAGAGAGATAGCGGGATCTGTCAAGAGGCTAATCCGTCACAAGAGGATTTCAAGACGCCAACAGGAAAGAGTATTGGGCTCTCTCCAGTTCGCAGCAGTGACAGACCCGGTGCTAAAAGCATGACTAAAAGATGCGTCAGGAGTCTGGAGAAGATAAGCATCAAACGCTCGAAGAGATCAACTAAGGTTGACCCCGACCCTGTTGTGCACGCAGTTCAGGCCGTGGTCAACAGCCAAGAGCCTAGCACGGACAATTCCTCTGCAACCACCACAACCATCAGTGGTGATAGACACGCACGCCTCCTTGGAAGGATGGGGAGACCATTCTCAACAGAGAAAAGTGCAAGGGAATTGGTCGCACCAGTTCAAAACCTTTCATATCAACATTTTGGAAGCTCTGGCAGTTTTCCTGACGTTGAAGAAACTATCCCCTCGCAGAGAAATCCACATCAGATTGGTCCTGGACAACGAAGTGATAGTAAAATGTCTAAATCGACAAGGCTTGAGATTGCCTCACATCATCCATATGATATTAGGCACCTTCTACCTGGCAAGGAGGAAGGGATGGCACCTATCAATAGTTCACCTAAAAGGGTTCCGCAACGTGACGGCAGACACTCTATCCAGGTGAAAGCCGATAGAGACAGAATGATCCCTAGACGCAGACTCATTCTCCTTCATCTCGGAAAAAGTCCCGGAACTGCAGATCGACCTCTTCGCAACGAGCAACAACAAGAAACTACCTCGTTACGTAGCCCCTTACATGGACCCTCAAGCAGAGGCGATGGACACCATGTCCCTCGACTGAAACAGGTGGAGTCGCATTTACCTGTTTCCACCAACCAATCTCCTGCTAAGCGTCCTCGACAAGCTAAGATCCTTCAGAGGGACAGCAGCAGTAGTGGCCCCCAAGTGACCCAAAAGCAATTGGTTCCCTCTAGTTCTAGAGTTGAAACTGAAGCTGCTTCCTGTGCCGGATCCAGTATTATCTCAACTGGTCCAGAAGTCGACTGTCTACGCTTCATCCTCGAGAACCAACAACCTACATCTCAGGATTTTCTCGCCCTAGCGGCGAGCAATAAGTTTGGAATCTCGAAGGATAAAGTTGACTTCATCGAAGAGTATAAGTCAAGTTCGACTAGGAGACAATATGAATCGTCATGGAAGAAATGTGTTTCCAATGTGAAAACAAGGAAACCGACAGAAATATCGATAGATTTCTGTCTTGCATTCTTCATATACCTACACGAACAAGGCATGGCTTCTACTACGATTACCTTGTGTAAGTCGGCCCTGGCTAGACCACTTCTGCACGCCTTTGAAGTGGACCTCTCTAGTGAAATCTTTAATAAGATCCCAAAAGCATGCGCTAGACTCAAGCCAGCAACCCCACCAAAGCCCATCACGTGGTCTTTGGACAAAGTCTTGCACTATGCTTCGAACCTAAACAATGAGGATTGTACTCTAAAGGATCTAACACAGAGAGTCATTTTTCTGCTTGCAATAGCCTCAGGGGCTAGAGTTAGTGAAATAGTGGCCTTATCAAGAAACGAAGGCCATATTCAGTTCCTAGACACAGGAGAACTGAACCTCTTTCCTGATCCTGCCTTCCTTGCCAAGTATGAGCTACCCACTAAGAGGTGGGGTCCTTGGAGAATCTGCCCACTGAAGGAAGATGCCTCTCTGTGCCCAGTAGAGTGTCTTAAGGTTTATCTTCGAAGAACTTCAGACTTCAAGGGAGGACAGCTCTTCAGAGGCAAAACTTCAGGATCAAACCTATCCCTAAGACAACTGAGAGCGAAGCTCACCTACTTTATTTGCAGAGCGGATCCTGACAGTACACCCACAGGTAACGATCCGAGGAAAGTTGCTTCTTCGTTGAACTTCTTTCAACATATGGACATTGAAAAACTCCGCTCATACACTGGGTGGAGATCATCCAGGGTCTTCTACAAACATTATGCGAAGCAAGTACATGAAATAAAACATTTTGTGGTGGCAGCGGGTAGTGTTATTAAACCCGTCGTCTAGTACTGCGATGAACAGTGGACTGTTTTGTGGCTTTACAGTACATCGGGTGCATGGGTACACTTACCTTCTAGTGCAAATCACAATGATGATTAACATACTGTTCCACATAGGCGCATATCTGACCAATAACACCAGTGCCTAGTGAACGTTTGCGTCACAGTGTTTACGCATTCCCAAAAACCTGTTCAAGTCAGACAGATTTGGTTTCAAAATCCATTGAGTGGCATTATTCCGATAATGAAATTACATATTTTTTCTACAGGAGAAAATATGGACCCTGATATGTTTTAATGCTGGATCAGATTCATACTCTATTGTAACTACATTTGATAATTTAGTTACAAAATAAAAATACAAAAACGTATCTGCGTCTTATTACTGCTATCTCAGTTACAGACAAATAAAACATGCTAGAGTTTTATTTAATACCTATAAGGGCCCAGAACTTGAAATTAGGATACAGATTTCCATGGTAAGTGAAGGGTAAGCTCTAAACTTTTACCTTCTGTTCCTATGGAAATTCAAACCTTGAATCCTTATTGTCGATGTCGACACTTTCCCTGCAGGGGGCAGGAAGCACTAAACCAACTCCAGGCTTAGTGGAAATGACAGTAACCTGGAATTTCACATACAGGTCTAGTAGACCAGATAAGGAAATCCATTCAAGGTAGAAGGCATATACACAAACCCACTGCTATAGTAATTTCAAGTTAATTCTCTAGTATGCTTCCATCAGGACGGCATGGCCCAAGCCCCAAAAAAACCTATTTTGAACATAGTGAAAAATCTTTTTTTGGGTGAGAGTGCCATGTCGTCCTGATGGACCCACCCTTTTGCTGATCCCTCCCTAAATTACTTTAGCTGCTGCCATTTATGCTTAATGATAAGAAAAGGAATGGCGTCGTAGTAGTAATAGGGAAGGAGGCCCACCGGGTACCTAGAACAGCACCCCCTTCTTTTGCCACTCTTCCCCCTTACATCAAAGAGTTAAATCTATTTGGTGTGAAGATTGCTATGTGTCGTATCTAAAAATACGTCCCCTGATATTATGCGATATCCTTAATTGGATACTCGCGCCAGGAGTTGGAATCCTGGAGACCTTCGGTTTATTTCTCTGGGAGTATCACTGTAGCACATATCCCTTAGAAGGCTACCTAAAGGAACCCTTCCATCAGGACGACATGGCCTGAGCCCAAAAATAAATTGAAAATCCATCTATATATATATATATATATATATATATATATATATGTATGTATATACATATGCATATATATATATCTATCCATATATATATATATATATATATATATATATATATATATATATATATATAAACATATATATACATATATATATATATATATATATATAATATATATATATATATATATATATATTTGTGTGTGTGTGTTTCCAGACACGCTGAGTGGTATTGCCACACGTATAACTGCTCGGTCTCACCGTCACTTGGGTATGGGAAGAGGGAATAGTCGAGTAGTCATACCTTGGTGATAGGGGATTACATTTTTGTGTGCATATCTATCTCAATATTTAGCCATGATATTTGACGGGTCGAATGTGTACACTAATATATATAGAATCATATATACATATATATATATATATATATATATATATATATATATATATTGATATACATATATTTTTATATATACATATATATACATATATATATATATATATATTGATATACATATATTTTTATATATACATATATATACATATATATATATATATATATGTGTGTGTGTGTGTATACTGTATATATATACATATATATATATATATATATATATATATATATATATATATATATATGCACGCGTGTGTGTGTATCTATAATGGTATATATATATATATATGTGTGTGTGTGTGTGTGTGTATGTGTTTGTATGTGTGTTTGTGTGTATGTACTGGTATTTATATATATACATATATATATACTGTGTATATATATATATATATATATATATATATATATAATTTATATATACAGTAAAAACTCTTTGTTTATAAAAAAAAATACGTTCTCACCCCCTTTCACTTAGCCTGCAGTAGCAGAATCTGAGGGTAATAGGTGATATATTCTCCATTGATGCCTTTCTTAACTTGTAAATATTACTTGTAATTCAACCTTGAATTTAGAATACTCTACAGCAGTGATTGTAGGGTTGTGGTGGCCGATGTGGCAACGTCCTTGACTGGTGAACGCCAGACTGGGGTTTGAGTCCCGCTCATACTCGTTAGTTTCTTTGGTCACTGCAACCTCACCATCCTTGTAAGCTAAGGATGAGGGGTTTGGGGGAGCCTATAGGTCTACCTGCTGAGTCATCAGCAGCCATTGCCTGGCCCTCCTTTGTCCTTGCTTGGGTGGAGAGTGGGCTTAGGCTCTGATCATATGTATACATGGTCAGTCTCTAGGGCATTTTCCTGCTTGATAGGCCAATGTCACTAACCCCTGCCCCTACCATTCATGAGCCGTGTTCAAACCTTTAAACTGTAATTGTTATATGATACAGTATGTTGAAATCCTATACTAGCAATATTAGTAATCCCATCTTTATCTCTCTGTCTCATATACTTAAAATTACATGCCTTTTATGTGCTGTACTACACTAAATTGCTGAGTACTTTATACTGTACATTGCAGTAGTAATAACATGATCCTGTCCAGTATAGTAATGATAATAATTCTAAAACTAATATAGTAAAATAATAATTTTTTAAAAACTAAGCAAATGCACAATAACTTTATCACCAACACCTGCAAAATGTTTACCACCAATTGCATGTGAGGTCATATCATACCCAAACTATATAAAGATAAGTACGTAGCCTAATGTTCATAATTATGTAATATTTGATAATACTAAACGATGAAAGTTATCTTAGTTTATTATCACTGATATAAATTGTTCTTATATTATCGTATGATTGAACAATTTTTTTTAGGTAAAGTGTTATTTTAGAATGAAAATTTCTGATGTTATTATTAAAAAAAAATGTAATTCATTTTCAATACTACGTATTTTTTTTCAAGATGTAGGCCTAACCATGTAATTAAAGCCAAAGCTCATATGATGTGGCTCTCCACACCACGTATCTGATCAGACATTAACACCTCCCCAAGCAAAACTCGACCTGAACATACACACACACACACACACACACACACATACACACACACACACACACACACACACACACACACACACACACACACATATATATATATATATATATATATATATATATATATATATATATATATATATATATATATATAGGCTATATAGCCTATGTATTCTCTCATGAAAAAAAAAAGAAAATTTACTTAAAATATTTTTTCCTATTTCATCTTGAGCTTATTTTCTTCCTTTCTTAAAATCGTGTTCCTAATTTATAAGATGATAATTTTAGAATTAATCTAAAATATCTCTATATTTGATAACTTTCGAGATGGAACGAAATAAAGTTTTCACACAGTTGTAATATTATATATTCCTTTCTACACAATTTTAATGTTCTCTGAGTACTGTACCATCATTGTACTAAACGTAGGTTGCAATTATGGAAAATTATTTAAATGTCAAAAATGAATATTCAAAATCTGATTGCATGTCAAAATAAAAAATGTAAAAATCAGTAAAAGTTAACGGAAAATTTGAGTAGATGTATTTACTAATTTTATAAATAGTTGTGGGGAATGAAAGTGATGGAGAGACAGAAATTGAATGTGTTTGAGATGAAGTGTCTGAGGAGTATGGCTGGTGTATCTCGAGTAGATAGGGTCAGGAACGAGGTGGTGAGGGTGAGAACGGGTGTAAGAAATGAGTTAGCGGCTAGAGTGGATATGAATGTGTTGAGGTGGTTTGGCCATGTTGAGAGAATGGAGAATGGCTGTCTGCTAAAGAAGGTGATGAATGCAAGAGTTGATGGGAGAAGTACAAGAGGAAGGCCAAGGTTTGGGTGGATGGATGGTGTGAAGAAAGCTCTGGGTGATAGGAGGATAGATGTGAGAGAGGCAAGAGAGCGTGCTAGAAATAGGAATGAATGGCGAGCGATTGTGACGCAGTTCCGGTAGGCCCTGCTGCTTCCTCTGGTGCCTTAGATGACCGCGGAGGTAGCAGCAGTAGGGGACTCAGCAGTATGAAGCTTCATCTGTGGTGGAAATGTGGGAGGTTGGGCTGTGGCACCCTAGCAGTACCAGCTGAACTCGGCTGAGTCCCTGGTTAGGCTGGAGGAACATAGAGAGTAGAGGTCCCCTTTTTTGTTTTGTTCTTGTTGATGTCGGCTACCCCCCAAAATTGGGGGAAGTGCCTTTGGTATATGTATGTATGATAAATAGATTATTTAGTTTGGTTTTCTTTGGCCATTTTTCATTGTTATTTGAAACTGAGACCTCAATATAATGTCACGTAAAACGACTAATGAATGAGGATTTTATTTTTTTATCATATATCTATGGATGAGTGACAAAGTTGGAACTGAAGTAACTTGAACAGAGGGATAGGCACTAGGCATATTACTTTTAATGGAATGAGAATTTTGAATGCCTGAAAGGTAAAAAAGAATAAACGGAGAAGACAGAGGAGGGACTGGGGAGGAGAATGTGTAGTGGAAAGACAGTTCTTGGAGGAAGCAGAATATCCGTTCCATGTGGTATTGGTACAGTGTGAGAATTAGGTGTTGAGAGGGCTTAACCTTAAGGCAAGAAAATAATAGAAGTTTCGATCGTAATTCCGCCTGCAAAATAATCACAAATTTTAAGGTAATTTATTTTTCTTAATATAATGTTCCTACTTCTTTGTATTGATATGATAATTATACTGACCTTCGCTTGGAGGCTAACATTCATTTTAGAATAATTACATCAAGACTAGCCTATACACAATAATTCAAAAACTTGACGTAGGTTAATACAAGTGTACTCCATAGACCTAGGCTAAATTTTAGGCGTGTTCTTATCTTAAACTGATACTTTCCTAGTCCTAAATTCTAGGCCTGTTCTTAGCTGAAACTAGTAGGCCTACTTGATGTTGGCGACGGATGAATCTTAATTTTATTTTTAATTGAACTTGAGGATAGGAAGATTCCTGCAGTTTCTAAAGCAGTGAAAGCAACTTATGCCTTTCTATACCCTGTAACACAAAAATTTCATTTTGGACAGTAATCCTATGCCAAAAGTATGCAGTCCTTAGCTTACATGTGCCTAACCTAACTTTTACACTGGACAGTTAGCTTGGCTTCACATTTCCATAAACTTAATGGAAGAATGTCGCAAATCTTAGTCTATCGTCGGTGGTACAATTGCAACCAGACATGGGATATCTACAGTACGCTACTTGGTGCAACTCATGTAACATTACCAAAACAATTTTTGGTATGGAAGTTATAATCACAAACTAATGCTATCCGTTTTTTCTGTGTCAAGACGCTATAAGTCGTAAGACGGTTATTATTATAGATCAACAAGGGGAAAACTTTATGAATAAAGAAATGGAAGTATCTATAAAAAAAACTCCCGTTTTTTTCGAAAATGGCCTTTATTTTCATCGCAAATGATTAGTTGATGAGATATAGCCTAATATATCCTATGGTAATGGGGATCACCCAGTGGGAACCTGGGGTTGTGGGTGGGGGAAAATTTACTCGAAAATCGAGTGGGAAATCTCATTTTTTTTTCTATATATATCATTCTCAGGGATGCATAATAAATCCATGAAAAATTTGTAAAAAATATGGTGACCCCCTTCCCGTGAAATACTTATTTCACTCTTTTGTTTATGTTTTACAAGTCGGATGTATCTGCTCCCCTTGTGCATACCCTATTACGCGATAACGACTTAATACTTCCTGTGCACAAGCCATCCCACCACTTTCTTCCTACCAATAGAATTACTTCTACCTGTATTCATTAATTTGTAAGTTGCTCCTTCTCCTTCCTTTCCCTTCCATGTGACAAAGTTTACCATATGTGGGCATGTATGTACAGTATGCTTGAGTGTGATGTAGGCAGTTCTGTGACATCTCATTTTCTTAGGACAACTTTACAAGGGAGAAATGTTGCTTTTGAATAATAAGAGGAGCAACAACATTCTTCACCCCTCTCGTGTCATGCACATCTCAAACAATGTATTTTGAGCTTAACACAACTATGTGGGCTACTAGCTGCATTTACGTGTATATGTACGCACACTTGATTATAGATAACCTTAACCTCTAGAGGTTAACTTAACAATTTGATAAAATGAAAACCAATTCTTTTTTTTTCTAGTCCACGAATTATCAAGGATATCTATATTGAATTTAAATGAAAGATTTCCATCATTAAACTAACTAGACAAACCTGAGTCCTTTGATAACAGAATTATTTCAATAACCTGGAAAAGCTGTTAAAATTTTAATGACTTAGCTGTAGTTACTGGCAGGTCACTTTTAACCTTAGGCCTGAATATTGCACAGTGGTTGAGGTGGGGAGTCTAACTTAAAAGACTTAATAAGCGACTTATCCTTAGGAGGGAGGAAGTCCTAATGAACCAAACTGGCATATCAAATTTCCCATGTAACTGATACACGATCTTTGGAGAAATTATGTCCATGTGATGGATGTGTTGTCTGAATGTATGATCATAATCAGATATGGGTTTGTATATAATCTATCCATATTCCCTCTCATATGGGATGATAGGGGAGATACTTCTGAACCAGACTTGTCAGAAAAGAAAAATTTTCTGATTATGAGGCTTAGCTACATATGGCATCCGGTCCAGCACATAACACCACAACTGCTGCACCTAAAGGGGGGTTGAAGAAAGAAGAGGGAAATGTTGGTTTCAACTTTATCACAACCGCTATCTTGGACGAGATACTTCTCGTGAGGGAGCTAGAGATGCTTCACAATGTTGAGCAGCTACCACCAGACCAAGGACAAAGGTAATTAGGAATCTGTGGGTATACTCCCTAAGGTATTGGGCGGTGAAGGTTGTATGGCATTTCCAGATTCCTACCTTCAAGGCTTGTGCTCCCCCTCAGTGTTAGGGAGGAGCCAATACTTGACTCCATGAGCTCTTGCCAGGATGGTCTAATCATCAATGAAGCAAGAGCAACGCAGTCTTCTTTGAAATCTTCGTCACTCATCAGGTTTCTTAGAAAGAGTCGTTGGTGCTCCGGCCTTTTTCTATGATATCTCCTTTAGTATAGTAGTGTCATAATGCCCTAACAGGACAAAGAAGTAAGTGATCCTGATTGCCGCTAGTCATTTCTTGTAGGAAAAAAATGGAAAATAATCAAATGAGTCGTGGACAGCTGGGTTCTGAGTCATTGCCATAGACTCCAGAACAAGGTGAAGGAGACCTTCAGTCCTTCAGAATGACTTGTGACATACGAAATGTCATGCAACTTGCCAATTTGTTTTACTGAGGCTAAAGCTTGCAAGGAAACAGTCTTAAAGGTCAGATCTGATCTCTGACGCCCGTCTCAAAGGCTCGTATGAGGTCAGTATAAGAGATCTGAGGTCTCAAGTGACATTTCACACTGGAGAACTGAGTTCCTGAGGTAAGGAAATCTGCTCAAAGCTCCTCATGAGCGTAAACAGTTCCCACAAGTAGGAAAGGCCTAAGCCCCTCAGCCTTGAAAACCTGGCTCGAGGGTGAGCAATAGCCTTTCACTGTGGAGACTGTGGAGGTTCTCCCAATGAAGGAAGATGAGGAAATCAGTAATCAATTACAGACAGCCTCCAACTGGAGAAGTATCCCTTCTAGGACACCAATAACTGAAAATCTCCCACTTTCCCTGTTAGACAGCAGCAAAGGATCTTCACAGGTATCCAGTCATCCACTGTGCAGGGGCCTTGTGAAAAGGCATTTGCTTGGAGGAGATACTGGATAATCGCTAACTGTGAAGGGCATGGGATGCCACTGAGTTGAAATTTCTCTGAACGTGAGGCTGACAGAGGAGGGTGCGCCTCTGGGATAGTTCTCTCGTTACATCAATGAGGAGCATCAACAGATCTGGATACCATTTGGCATATGGCCACTTACAAGGCACCAGGGTCATCTTGAGACCCGATGTCATCAACAGGCTGGTGACTAATCGGCTAATCAGGCAGAAAGGAGGAAAGGTTGTGGTAGCCTATTGGAAACGTCCCTTTTGGCAATTTGCTGGACTGAGGTTCGAAACCCGCTTAAGCTTGATAGTTTTGTGTTGTGTCTGCAACCTTACCATCCTTGTGAGCTAAGGACAGGGTGTTTGGGGAGCCTATAGGTCTATCTGCTGACTTATCAGCTCCCATTGCCTGGCCTTCTCTGGTCCAAGCTTTTGTCCTGCTTGATAGGGCAATGTTACTGGCCATTGACCCTGCCATTCATGAGTGACCTTTATATCTTTAAAGGCGTAAGCATCCAGGTTTTCCCAGGGGTGTTGGGAGGAGTTCTTGAACACTGCCCACAAATCTGAAACTGTGTGGAGATGAACACCTAGAGTTTCCTGTTCAGTGGTATGGCAAACAAGACGATCACTAGTGATCCCCAAAGAGCAAGAAGCCTACCCACCATACAAAGATGTAGGGACCACTCAGAGCCTACAACCTATCCCTGTCAGTTGAGCATGTCTGCTAGAACATTCTTCTTACCCAGAATGAGCCTCTCTAACAGATCTATAATGTATACTGCCCAGGAGTGCCCCTGCTTTGTCAACTTGAAAAGGGTCTGTGAAGCAGTGCCCTCTTCTTTGTTGACATATGGCAGGACTGTAGCATTGTCACTCATCAACTCTAGTGAGTGTCCTATCAAACTCTGTTGAAAAATTTGCAATGTTGAGAACTCTTATTGCATTTCCAACAGGTTGATATGCAAGTGCTTTTCTTCTGTGGAATACATCCATGGGGCAGCTCTGCTCCCAAAGTATGCATCCTAGCACTCCTTGGATGTGTTAGTGAACAGCAGCATCTCTGGAGGTGATGAGTTGAGTGGAACTCCTTTGATGAGGTTTTTGTCGTTCAGCAACCAGGCAAAATTTCCTTGTACTTCCTCTTCCCCTGGTACAATATGGTAAGGGAAATTGCTAGTTGATGACAAGTGATACTTCAGACACCACTTGAGTATTCACTGGCGGAGATGTGTATGCCGAATGAGTTTCTCCAATGAGGAAAGATGTCCCAGAAGATGTTGCCACTGTTGAGCCAGAAGTTCTCGATTGTGCAGGAATGGGTGCTCCGCCTTCCAGAGCCTGCAGATACAATTTTTCTGATGGCGACACTTGTCCAAGTACTTCATCCCCTGCTAGGGCATGAGACTCGACATTTCCCAATTGATCATGATCCCCCATCACGACTAAAGAAAAACGTCTATCCTGTTCCTGGAGCAACTGCCTTCTGGAGGAGGCCTGGATAAGCCAATCATTGAGATATCTCAAGAGAGGAATCCCGTTCATGTAGGCCCAAGCTGAGACGAGTGTGAACATTCTTGTGAACACTTGGGGAGCGGTAGACAGTCCAAAGCACAGAGCTTTTAACAAGTACAATACTCTCCACGAGGACAAAGTGGAGGTACTTTCTGTAGGACTGATGGATGGGTATCTGGAAGTACACATCTATCAGGTCTACAAAAATCATGAAGTCTTCTTCTCTGATGGCAAACCGCATGGTGCTTGCCATCTCCATCTTGGAACCCTGTCTGTCGAACAATCCTGTTTAAAGGAGAGAGGTCAATGAAGGGTCTCCAGCCCCTCGAAATGACTTTTTCAGGAGGAAGAGTCGACTGCAGAAGCATGGAGAACTTTCTCGAGCAACTTCGAGTGTTTTCTCTTCCATTGGTTTCACTTTTACTGCTAGGGCCAGAGATTTCTGTAATGTCAGAGGATAGATCTTGAACATCAATGTTGTTCAGGTGATGGGAGGGTAAGAGTTGATGATGGGCTTCCACCACCTAAAACTCTGCTCTGTATATAAAAAGAGAACTTTGTTGTCCATAATGTCTGCACCTCAAGAACTTGCAAAGACTACTATGAACTTCGAAGTGTCCCAGCTCTCTAATCCTAATGATGCATTGCAAGGTCAACGTTGGTGCCAGATAACTCATAAATGTAATACTGTCATCATGGAAGTAATATGTACAAGCAAGATTTTTGCTCCTCTGGAAATGATAATATATCCTTTTATGGTGCGGAACACAACAGGAGCTTCTTATAGTCAAGTCTCCTATCATAACATTTTGAAGTAGAAGAATAGATGTATAAAAGCTAAAAACAGTTCTTGATAACAGAGAGGTTTCTAATAACAAAGGGAAGACATCAAGAAAAAGGAGGCACTGTTCCTGTTATGTCAATATTGTGCTTTACTTAGCATGATCAATTGCTAATATGAATGAAAAATGTAAACCTGTGAGTAATGAAATGACAGAGCATGAGACAATAGATTTTGAAAATATATTTTTATAAGCAGTTCCTAAACATGGCAAGTTATGAGTATTAAGCCAGATATTTTACAAATGATGTATATCAAGCCAATTTCATAAACCCTATAATATTAAAATACTTATGATTGTTAACATTGTGAATTGCATGAACGCATGGGAAAAATTTTACAGACTTAAACATCTAGTAAATCAGTACCGTAATGTTCATTTCATGCACAAGCAGGCTACCCACTCTTGAAACAATTTCATCTGATGAACTTTTTGAATTTAAAAGTTTATCTTTTTCTAGGATTTTGTCTCATGGTTATACACTATTGAACTTGAAATTTTATCTTAATCTTGGACTTCATCTAATGGTTATATACCCTTGAATTTGAAAGTTAACCTTTATTCTGGGACTTTGTTTCATGGTTATATACCATTGAATTTGAAAGTTTACCTTTCTTCTAAGACTTTGTCTCATGGTTATAAACCGTTAAATTTAGAAGTTTACCTTTATTCTAGGACCTTGTCTCGTGATTATATACCATTGAATTTGGAAGTTGACTTTTATTCTAGGATTTTGTTCCTGGTTATAGATCATTGAATTTGGAAGTTTCCCTTTATTCTAGTATTTTTCTCAGGGTTAAATGCCATTAGATTTGGAAGTTTACCTTTATTCTAGGATTATGTCTGATGGTAATATACTAATGGATTTTGAAGATCACCTTTATTCTATGATTCTATCCTATGGAAGTTGACCTACATTCTGGGATTCCGTCTCATGGTTTTATGCCATTGAATCTGCAAGGTTACCTTAATTCTAGGATTTTGTCTCATGGTTAAATACCATTGACTTTGGAAGTTTGCCTTTATTTTGGGACTTTGTCTCATGGTTATATACCATAGCAATTGGAAGTTTAACTCTATTTTAGAATTTTGACTCATATTTATATAACATTAAATTTGGAAGGTGTCCTTTATTCCAAGATTTTGTGTCATGGCTATACACCATTTACTTTAAAAATATAACTTTTCTTAGGATTTTGTCTCATGATTATATACCATTGAATATGGGCGTTTACCTTTATTCTAGGATTTTGTCTCCTGGTTATCTACTATTGAATTTGGAAGTTTACCTTTATTTTAGGACTTTGTCTCATTGTTATATACCATTGAATTTGAGAGTTTACCTTTATGCTAGTATTTTGTCTCATGTTTATATACTATTGCATTTTGAAGTTTATCTCTGTTCTAGGATTTTGTCTCAAGGTTATATACCATTGAATTTGACAGTTTACCTTTATTCTAGGACTTTGTCTCATGGTTGTATACCATTGATTTCTTAAGTTTAGCTCTATTCTAGGATTTTTTTTTCAAATGGTTATATACCATTTAATTTGGAAGTTTACTTTTATTTTAAGATTTTTGTCTCAGGGTTATCGAAGATTGAATTTGGAAGTTGGCCTTTATTCTAGGATTTTGTCTCAAAGTTATATACCATTGAGTTTAGAAATTTACCTTTATTCTAGGATTTTTTCTCATAATTATATACCACTGCATTTAAAAGTTGACCTTTATTCTAGGACTTTGTCTCATGGCAGTATTCCATTGAATTTAGAAGTTTACCTTCATTCTAGAATTTGTCTCAAGATTATACACATTGAAAGTTTACATTTATTCTGGGATTTTGTCTCATGGTTATAGACCATTGAAGTTGAAAGTTTACCTTTAATCTAGGATTTTGTCTCAAGGCTATACTCAAATTAATTTGAAAGTGTGCATTTATTCTAGGATTTTTTCTTATAGTTGTGAACCATTAAAATTGGAAGTTTACCTTTACTCCAAGACTTTGTGTCATGGTTTCATACCATTGAATTTAGAATTTTACCTTTATTCTATGATTTTTCTCAAAATTATATACCATTGAATTTGGAAGTTTACCTTTATTCTAGGATTATGTGCCAAGGTTATATACAATTGAATTTCAAAAGTGGCCTTTATTCTACGATTTTTTCTTATGGTAATATATATTATTGAATTTGGAAATTAGCTCTTTCTAGGATTTTGTTTCATGATTAAAAACCTTAGAATTTGGAAATTTACTTTTATTATAGGACTTTGTTTCGTGATTATATATAATTGAATTTGGAAGTTTACCTTTATTCCAGATTTTGTCTCATGGTTATAAACCATTGGACTTGTAAGTACAACTTTATTCTAGGATTTTGTCTCATGATTATATACCATTGAATTTAAAAGTTAACCTTTATTTTAGAACTTTATTTCATGGTTATATACCATTGAATTTAGGACTTTATCTTCATTTTAGGACTATTTTTCATAGTTATATAACACTGAATTGTGGATGTTTACCGTTATTCTAGGATTTTGTCTCATGGTTACAAACCTTTGCATTTGGAAGTCTACCCTTATTTTAGGACTTTGTGTCGTGGTTATATACCATTGGATTTAGAAATTTACCTATATTCTAGGATTCTATCTCATAGTTATATACCATTGAATATGCAAGCTGACATTTACTCTAGGATATTGAATTTGGAAGTTCCTTTTTTCCAGGATTTTCTTTCATGATTATATACCATTGAATTTGGAAGTTTACCTTAATTCAAGGATTTTGTCTCATAGTTATATACCATTGAAATTGTATGGTTACATCTATTCTAGGATTTAATCTCATGGCTATATAGCATAGGATTTGGAAGCTGACCTTTATTGTAGGGATTTGTCTCATGGTTGTTTACAATTGAATTTTTAAGTATGCCTTTATTCTAAGGCTTTGTCTCATGGTTTTATACCATTGAATTTAAAAGTTTACTTTTATTTTCGGATTTTGTCTATTTGTTATATATTCTAGGACTGTCTCATTGTTATATACCATTGACTTTGGAAGTTTACCTTTATTCTAGGATTTTGTCTCATGGTTATATACCATTAAATTTGGAAGTTTAACTGTATTCCAGGTCTTTGTCTCATAGTTTTATACTACTGAATATGGATGTTTCTCTTTATTCTAGGATTTTTTTCTCATGGTTATATACTATTGAATTTGTAAAATTACTTTTATCCTAAGATTTTGTCTCATGGTTATATACCATTGGATTTAGAAGTTGACATTTATTCTAATAGTTTGTGTCATGGTTATACAACATTGAATTTAGAATTTGGCCTTTATTCTTGGACTTAGTGTCGTGGTTATATAACATTGAATTCGGAAGTTTACTTTTATTCTAGGATTTGGTCTCAGGGCTATATACCATTAAATGTGGAAGTTTACTTTTATTAAAAAAAAAATTTGTCGGATGGTTATATACCATTGAATTTGGGAGTGTACTTTTGTTCAAGGATTTTGTCTTAAAAGATACAAACCATTGAATTTAGAAATTTACCTTGATTCTGGGATTTTATCTTATGGACTTTTGAACTTTGACCTTTATTTTAGGATTTTGTCTCATGGTTATGACCATTGAATTTAGAAGTTAACCATAAATCTAGGATTTTGCTTCATGGTTTTATACCAGTGAATTGTGAAGTTTATCTCAATTCTAGGGCATTGTCTTGTTTTTATATACCATTATTTTAGAATTATTCTCATGGTTAAATACCATTGAATTTGGAAGTTTAACTTTATTCCAGGATTTTGTCTCAGGGTTTTAAGCCATTGAATTAAAAAAATATGCCTTTATTTTACGAGTTTGTCTCATGGTTATAAATTGTTAAATTTAGAAGTTTACCTTTATTCTAGGACTTTGTCTCATGATTGTAAACCATTGATTTTGGAATTCTAACTTTATTCTAGGATTTTGTCTCATGATTGTATACCATTGATTTTGGAATTCTAACTTTATTCTAGGATTTTGTCTCTTGGTTATGTCATTGAATTTAGAAGTTATCCTTCATTCTAAGATTTTTCTCATGGTTATGTACCATTGAATTCGAAGTTGACCTTTATTCTATGACTTTGTCTGTTGGTTATATACCACTGAATTTGTATGTTTACCTTCATTCTAGGACCTTGTCTCAAGGTTATATGCCATTGAATTTAAAAGTTGATCTTTATTCGAGGATTTTGTCTCTTGGATATATACCATTGAATTAGTTAGTTTACCTATATTCCAGGATTTTGTCTCAAGGTTATTTATCATTGAAAAGGGAAATTTACTTTTATTTTATGATTTTTTCTCGTGATTATATACCATTGAATTTAGAAGTTTACCTTTAATCTATGACTTTGTAACTTGGTTATACACCATTTAATATCGAATTACCCTTATTTAAGGATTTTGTCTAATGGTATACGCCATAGAATGTGAAATTTCGCCATTATTAAAGGATTCAAGGATTCAGTCTCATGGTTATATACCATTGAATTTGGAAGGTGACCTTTATACTAGGATTTTGTCTTATGGTTATACACTATTGAATTGGGAAGTATACCTTTATTCAAGGATTTTATGTCTTGGTTATATACCATTGAATACGGATGCTTAACTATATTCTAGGATTTTTTCTCATGGTTATATATTATTGAATTTCAAATTTGGCCGTAATTCTAGGATTTTTTCTTATGGTTATAAACCATTGAATAAGGAAGTATACTTTTATATTAGGATTTGAATTCATTGTTTTACACCAATGAATTTGGAAGTTTACTTTTATTCTGGGATTTTTTTCTCATAGTTATATATTATTTAATTTGAAATTCTACCTTAATTCATGGATAGTGTCTCATGGTTATAACCATTGGATTGGGACGTTCACCTTTATTCTAGCATTTTGTCCCATGGTTATATACCATTTAATTTGGAAGTTGACCTTTTTTCTCTGATTTTTGTCATGGTTATATACCATTATATTTGTAAGTTTAACTTCATTCTAAGATTTCGTCACATGGTTATAAACTATTTATTTTAGAAGTTTAGCTTATTTCTGGAATTTTGTCTCAGAGTTATATACCCATGAATTTTAAAGTTTACCTTTATTCAATGATTTTATATCATAGTTATATACCATTGAATCTTGAAGTTTACCTATATTCAATGATTTTATATCATAGTTATATACCATTGAATCTTGAAATTTACCTTTATTCTAGTAGATTGTTTAATAGCTATATACCACTGAATATGGACTTTTACCTTTATTCCAGGATTTTGTCTCATTGTTATTTACCATTGAAAGTAAATGTTGACCTTCATCCTATGATTTTGTATCTTGATTATACACCAATAAATTATCAATACGACCTTTATTCGAGGATTTTGTCTCATGATTATATACCATTGAATTTGGAAGTTGAAATTTATTTTGGGATTTTGTCTCATGGTTATACACCATATACTTTGGTTTTTTACCTTTATTTTAGGAATTTGTCTATTGGTTATAGCTTACATCATTGTATTTGGAAGTCCCTTACTCTAGAATTTTGTCTCATGGTTGTATACTAGTGAATTTGTAAGTTTATTTTTATTATATGATTTTTTTATCTCATGGAAAATATCCATGGAATTCCAAGGTTGACCTTTATTCAAGGATTTTTTCTCATGGTTATATACCATTGAATTAAGTTGACCTTTATTCTAGCATTTTGTCTCATAATTATATACCATTGAATTTGGAAATTTACATTTATTCTAGGATTTAGGCTCATGGTTATACACATTGAATTTGGAAATTGACCTTCATTATAGGATTTTGTCTCCTGGCTATAAAGTATTGAATTCGCAAGTTGACCTTTATTTTAGGATTTTGTCTCATGGTTATATACCATTGAATTTGGAAGTTTCAACTTATTCAAGGATTTTCTCACATGGTTTTATACCATTAAATTATGAAGTTTGCCTTTATTCAAGAAATTGTTCTTGTCGTCATACACCATTGAATTTGGAAGTCAATCTTTATTATAGGATTTTGTCTCAAGGTTTTATACCATTGAATTTGAGAGTTGAGCTTTCTTTTATGATTTTGACTCATAGTTATATACCATTGAATTTGGAAGTTTACCTTTGTTTTAGGATTTTGTCTCATAGTTATAGACCATTAAATTTAGAATTTTAACTTGGTTCAAGGACTTTTTCTCAAGGTTTTATACTATTGAATTTGGTAGTTTACCTTTATTCAGCTATTTTGTCTCATGGTTATACACCTTTGAATTTGGAAGTTTACCTTCATTCTTACAATTTTGTCTCAAAGCTAAAGACTATTGAATAAGGAACTTTACCTTTATTCTAGGATTTTGTCTCAAGGTGATATACCATTGAATTTTGAAGTTGGCCTTTATTCTAAGATTTTGTGGTTATCACCGTTGACTTTCAAAGTTTACTTTTATTCTGGTATCTTGTCTAATATTCATATATCACTTAATTTGGAAGATTGCTTTATTCTAAGATTTTGTCTCATGGTTATATGCCATTGAATTTGGATGTTTACTTTTATTCTGGGATTTCGTCTCATGGTTATATACCATTGAATTTCGAAGTTTACTTTTATTCTATGATTTTGTCTCATGGTTATATAACATTAAATTTGAAGTTTACCTTTATTCTGGGATTTTTTATTGTGATATAACATTGAATTTAGAAGATTACTCTTACCTTAGGATTCGTCATGTTTATACACCACTGAATTTGAAAGTTGACCTTTATTCTAGGATTTTGTCTCATGGTTATATACCATTGAATTTGGAAGTTTCCACTTATTCAAGGATTTTCTCACATGGTTTTATACCATTAAATTATGAAGTTTGCCTTAATTCAAGAAATTGTTCTTGTCGTCATACACCATTGAATTTGGAAGTCAATCTTTATTATAGGATTTTGTCTCAAGGTTTTATACCATTGAATTTGAGAGTTGAGCTTTCTTTTATGATTTTGACTCATAGTTATAGACCATTGAATTTGGATGTTTACTTTTATTCTAGGATTTGTCTCATGGTTATATATTATTGAATTTCAAAGTTTACCTTTATTCAAAGATTTTTTCTCACGGTTATATACCACTGAATTTGAAAGATTACCTTTATTCTAGGTTTTATTTAATGGTTATATAATACTGAATTTGGAAGTTTACATTTATTTCAGGATTTGGTCTCATGGTTATATACCATTAAATTTTGAAATTTGCCTTTATGATTTTGTCTCATGGTTATACACCATTCTTCTAGGATTTTCTCATTGTGATATAACATTGAATTAGGAAGTTGACCTTTATTCTAGGATTTTGTGGTTAAATATCATTAAATTTCGAAGTTGACCGGTACTCCAGGATTTTGTCTCAAGGTTATATACCATTGACTTTGGAAGTTCGCCTTTATTCTGGGATTTAGTCTCATTCTTATACACCATTGAATTCGAAATTTTACTTTTATTCTAGGATTTTGTCTCATGGTTATAGGCTAAATAGTTTTAAAGTCAACCTTTATTCTAAGGCTTTGTGTCATGGTTTTATACCATTGAATTCGTAAGTTTACTTTCATTAAAGGATTTTTCTCATGGTTATATACCATTTAATTTGTAAATTTACATATATTCTGTTCCACTGTTATCCACATTGAATATGGAAGTTCACCTTTATTCTAAGATTTTATATCATGGTTATATAACATTGAAGTATAAATTTGACCTTTATACTATGATTTTGCCTCATGGTTATACACTATTGAATTCGAAAGTTTACTTTTATTTTAGGATTTTGTTTCATGCTTATATACAATTGAATTTGGAAGTTTGTCTTATTCTATAGTTTTGTGTCCTGATTATATATATATCTATGTATTTCGAAGTTTACCTTTATTCAGTGATTTTGTCTCATAGTTATATAACATTGAATCTGGTAGATTACCCTTGATCCAGGATTTTGTCTCATGGTTATATTCCATTGAATTTAGATGTTGACCTTCATTCTATGTTTTTGTACATGGTTATATACCATTGAATTTGGAAGTTGCCTTTATACTAGAATTTTTCTCATGGTTATATACAATGTAATTTCGAAGTTTACCTTTATTTTAGGATTAGTGTTATTGTTATACACCATTGAATTTGGAGGTCAACCTTTATTCTTGGATTTTCTTTTATGGTTATATACTATTGACTTGACAAGTTGTCCTTTATTCTAGGATTTTCTCGTGATATAACATTGAATTTGGAAGTTTACCCTTATCATAGTATTTATCATGTTCATACACTAATGACTTTGGAAGTTAACTTTTATTCTAGGATTCTGACTCATGGTTAAACACCATTAAATTTGGACGTTTACTTTTATCCTAGGATTTTTTTCTTATGGTTATACACCATTAAATTTAGAAGTTTACTTTTATTCTATGATTTTGTCTTCTAGTTATAGACTATTTAATGTGGACGTTTACTCTTATTCAAGGATTTTGAGACATGTTTATACACCACTGAATTTGAAAGCTGATCTTTATTCTAAGATTTGGTCTCATAGTTATAAACCATTGAATTAAGAATTCGACAATCATTTTAGGATTTTTTATCATGGTTATACACCAACTAATTTGGAAGTTTACCTTTATTTTGGGATTTTGTCTCATGGTTATATCCCATTTAATTTGGAAGTTTACATTTTTTTTTTCAAGGAATTTTTTGCATGGTTAGGCCTATATACCACCGAATTTTAAATTTATCTTTATTCTAGGATTTTGTCTCATGGTTATATACCATATAATTTTGAAGTTGACCTTTATTGTAGGATTTGGTTCCATAGTTATACATTATAGAATTTGGAAGTTTATCTCCATTCCAGGAGTTTGTTTCATGGTTACATACCATTGAATTTAAAGGTTTACCTTCATTTCAGGATTTGGTCTCATGATTGTAAACCACTGAATTTTGAAATTGACCTTTATTCTATTATTTTATTTCATGGTCATACACCACTGAATTTGGAGGTTTACCTTTATTTCACTATCTTGTCTCATGGCTATACACCATTGAATCAGGAAGTTGACCTTTATTCTAGGATTTTGTCTCATGGTGATATACCATTGAATTTGGAAGTTGACCTTCATTTTAGGATTTTGTCTCGTGATTATACATCATTAAATATGAAAGTTTGCCTTTAATTTAGGATTTGGGCTCATAGTTATATACTATTGAATTATAAATTTGACCTCTATTCGAGGATTTTTTCTTAAGGTTATACACCATTGAATTCAGAAGTTTACTTTTATTTTAGGATTTTGTGTCATTTTATATTATTGAATTTCGAAGTTTACCTTTATTCTAGGATTTTGTCTCATAGCTGTATACCATTGAATTTGTAAGTTTTATTCTAGAATTTTGTCTTATGGTTATATACCATTGAATTATAACATTGGCCTTTATTCTAGGATTTTGTCTCAAGGTTATACACCATTCAATTTGGAATTTCATATTTATTCTAGGTTTAATTCATGGTTA
>NC_090725.1:187029607-187039607 GCF_036898095.1 Palaemon carinicauda
AGTCAGGTCTCCTTTTTTGGCTGTTTTCACCCAACCTCCAAACTCCTATACATCATGTTTTGCCTCTTCATGCCACATTCTACAAAATAATCTTGTAAGTAGTCTGGCAGTCACTTAATTTTCAGCCAGTATCATCTCGGCGCTTATTCCATTGTATCACAGGGCTATCCATCTCTAGTTTTTTAGTATAGCTTCGACTTCAAACTCACCTTAATCCATTTCGCGCCACCCTAAGGGACCGTGAATCCATTTCGCGCCACCCTAAGGGACCGTGAATCCATTTCGCGCCACCCAAAGGAACGTGAATTCATTTCGCGCCACCCTAAGGGAACGTGAATCCATTTCGCTAAGTATATTCCGCGCCACCCTAAGGGAACGTGAATCCATTTCGCGCCACCCTAAGGGTCCGTGAATCCATTCGGCGCCACCCTAAGGGAACGTGAATCCATTCGCGCCACCCTAAGGGAACGTGAATCCATTACGGCGCCACCCTAAGGGAACGTGAATCCATTCCGCGCCACCCTAAGGGAACGTGAATCCATTCCGCGCCACCCTAAGGGAACGTGAATCCATTCCGCGCCACCCTAAGGGAACGTGAATCCATTCCGCGCCACCCTAAGGGAACGTGAATCCATTCCGCGCCACCCTAAGGGAACGTGAATCCATTCCGCGCCACCCTAAGGGAACGTGAATCCATTCCGCGCCACCCTAAGGGAACGCGAATCCATTCCGCGCCACCCTAAGGGAACGTGAATCCATTCCGCGCCACCCTAAGGGAACGCGAATCCATTCCGCGCCACCCTAAGGGAACGTGAACCCATTCCGCGCCACCCTAAGGGAACGCGTGAACTCCATTCCGCGCCACCCTAAGGGAACGTGAATCCATTCCGCGCCACCCTAAGGGAACGTGAACCCATTCCGCGCCACCCTAAGGGACGTGAACCCATTCCGCGCCACCCTAAGGGAACGTAACTCCATTCCGCGCCACCCTAAGGGAACGTGAATCCATTCCGCGCCACCCTAAGGGAACGTGAATCCATTCCGCGCCACCCTAAGGGAACGTGAATCCATTCCGCGCCACCCTAAGGGAACGTGAATCCATTCCGCGCCACCCTAAGGGAACGTGAATCCATTCCACGCCACCCTAAGGGAACGTGAATCCATTCCGCGCCACCCTAAGGGAACGTGAAAACATTCCGCGCCACCCTAAGGGAACGTGAATCTATTCCGCGCCACCCTAAGGGAACGTGAATCTATTCCGCGCCACCCTAAGGGAACGTGAATCATTTTCCGCACCACCCTAAGGGAACGTGAATCTATTCCGCGCCACCCTAAGGGAACGTGAATCTATTCCGCGCCACCCTAAGGGAACGTGAATCCATTCCGCGCCACCCTAAGGGAACGTGAATCTATATTTCGCGCCACCCTAAGGGAAGTGAATCTATTTCGCGCCACCCTAAGGCTTCGTGAATCTATTTCGCGCCACCCTAAGGGAACGTGAATCCATTTCGCGCCACCCTAAGGGAACGTGAATCTATTTCTATTTCGCGCCACCCTAATGCTTCGTGAATCTATTCCGCGCCACCCTAAGGGAACGTGAATCCATTCGCGCCACCCTAAGGGAACGTGAATCCATTCTGCGCCACCCTAAGGGAACGTGAATCCATTCCGCGCCACCCTAAGGGAACGTGAATCCATTCGCGCCACCCTAAGGGAACGTGAATCCATTCGCGCCACCCTAAGGGAACGTGAATCCATACGGCGCCACCCTAAGGGAACGTGAATCCATTCCGCGCCACCCTAAGGGAACGCGAATCCATTCCGCGCCACCCTAAGGGAACGTGAATCCATTCCGCGCCACCCTAAGGGAACGCGAATCCATTCCGCGCCACCCTAAGGGAACGTGAATCCATTCCGCGCCACCCTAAGGGAACGCGAATCCATTCCGCGCCACCCTAAGGGAACGTGAATCCATTCCGCGCCACCCTAAGGGAACGCGAATCCATTCCGCGCCACCCTAAGGGAACGTGAACCCATTCCGCGCCACCCTAAGGGAACGCGAATCCATTCCGCGCCACCCTAAGGGAACGTGAACCCATTCCGCGCCACCCTAAGGGAACGCGAATCCATTCCGCGCCACCCTAAGGGAACGTGAACCCATTCCGCGCCACCCTAAGGGAGCGTGACTCCATTCCGCGCCACCCTAAGGGAACGTGAATCCATTCCACGCCACCCTAAGGGAACGTGAACCCATTCCGCGCCACCCTAAGGGAGCGTGAACCCATTCCGCGCCACCCTAAGGGAACGTAACTCCATTCCGCGCCACCCTAAGGGAACGTGAATCCATTCCGCGCCACCCTAAGGGCACGTGAATCCATTCCGCGCCACCCTAAGGGAACGTGAATCCATTCCGCGCCAGCCTAAGGGAACGTGAATCCATTCCGCGCCACCCTAAGGGAACGTGAATCCATTCCACGCCACCCTAAGGGAACGTGAATCTATTCCATTCCGCACCATCCTAAGGGAACGTGAAAACTATTTCACGCCACCCTAAGGGAACGTGAATCTATTCCGCGCCACCCTGAGGGAACGTGAATCTATTCCGCGCCACCCTAAGGGAACGTGAATCCATTTTGCACCACCCTAAGGGAACGTGAATCTATTCCGCGCCACCCTAAGGGAATGTGAATCTATTCCGCGCCACCCTAAGGGAACGTGAATCCATTTTGCGCCACCCTAAGGGAACATGAATCTATTTCTATTTCGCGCCACCCTAAGGCTAAGTGAATCTATTTCGCGCCACCCTAAGGCTTCGTGAATCCATTTCGCGCCACCCTAAGGGAACGTGAATCCATTTCGCGCCACCCAAAGGGAACGTGAATCTATTTCTATTTCGCGCCACCCTAATGCTTCGTGAATCTATTCCGCGCCACCCTAAGGGAACGTGACTCCATTCAGCACCACACTAAGGGAACGTGAATCCATTCTGCGCCACCCTAAGGGAACGTGAATCCATTCCGCGCCACCCTAAGGGAACGTGAATCCATTCTGCGCCACCCTAAGGGAACGTGAATCCATTCCGCGCCACCCTAAGGGAACGTGAATCCATTCCGCGCCACCCTAAGGGAACGTGAATCCATTCCGCGCCACCCTAAGGGAAAGTGAATCCATTCCGCGCCACCCTAAGGGAACGTGAATCCATTCCGCGCCACCCTAAGGGAACGTGAATCCATTCCGCGCCACCCTAAGGGAACGTGAATCCATTCCGCGCCACCCTAAGGGAACGTGAATCCATTCCGCGCCACCCTAAGGGAACGTGAATCCATTCCGCGCCACCCTAAGGGAACGTGAATCCATTCCGCGCCACCCTAAGGGAACGTGAATCCATTCCGCGCCACCCTAAGGGAACGTGAATCCATTCCGCGCCACCCTAAGGGAACGTGAATCCATTCCGCGCCACCCTAAGGGAACGTGAATCCATTCCGCGCCACCCTAAGGGAACGTGAATCCATTCCGCGCCACCCTAAGGGAACGTGAATCCATTCCGCGCCACCCTAAGGGAACGTGAATCCATTCCGCGCCACCCTAAGGGAACGTGAATCCATTCCGCGCCACCCTAAGGGAACGTGAATCCATTCCGCGCCACCCTAAGGGAACGTGAATCCATTCCGCGCCACCCTAAGGGAACGTGAATCCATTCCGCGCCACCCTAAGGGAACGTGAATCCATTCCGCGCCACCCTAAGGGAACGTGAATCCATTCCGCGCCACCCTAAGGGAACGTGAATCCATTCCGCGCCACCCTAAGGGAACGTGAATCCATTCCGCGCCACCCTAAGGGAACGTGAATCCATTCCGCGCCACCCTAAGGGAACGTGAATCCATTCCGCGCCACCCTAAGGGAACGTGAATCCATTCCGCGCCACCCTAAGGGAACGTGAATCCATTCCGCGCCACCCTAAGGGAACGTGAATCCATTCCGCGCCACCCTAAGGGAACGTGAATCCATTCCGCGCCACCCTAAGGGAACGTGAATCCATTCCGCGCCACCCTAAGGGAACGTGAATCCATTCCGCGCCACCCTAAGGGAACGTGAATCTATTTCACGCCACCCTAAGAGAACGTGAATCCATTCCACGCCACCCTAAGGGAACGTGAATCTATTCCATTCCGCGCCATCCTAAGGGAACGTGAATCTCTTTCACGCCACCCTAAGGGAACGTGAATCTATTCCGCGCCACCCTAAGGGAACGTGAATCTATTCCGCGCCACCCTAAGGGAACGTGAATCCATTTTGCGCCACCCTAAGGGAACGTGAATCTATTCCGCGCCACCCTAAGGGAATGTGAATCTATTCCGCGCCACCCTAAGGGAACGTGAATCCATTTTGCGCCACCCTAAGGGAACGTGAATCTATTTCTATTTCGCGCCACCCTAAGGCTAAGTGAATCTATTTCACGCCACCCTAAGGCTTCGTGAATCCATTTCGCGCCACCCTAAGGGACCGTGAATCCATTTCGCGCCACCCTAAGGGAACGTGAATCCATTTCGCGCCACCCAAAGGGAACGTGAATCTATTTCTATTTCGCGCCACCCTAAGGCTTCGTGAATCTATTTCGCGCCACCATAAGGCTTTGTGAATCCATTTCGCGCCACCCTAAGGGAACGTGAATCCATTTCGCGCCACCCTAAGGGAACGTGAATCCATTTCGCGCCACCCTAAGGCTTCGTGAATCTATTTCGCGCCACCCTAAGGGTCCGTGAATCCATTTCGCGCCACCCTAAGGGTCCGTGAATCCATTTCGCGCCACCCTAAGGGTCCGTGAATCCATTTCGCGCCACCCTAAGGGTCCGTGAATCCATTTCGCGCCACCCTAAGGGTCCGTGAATCCATTTCGCGCCACCCTAAGGGTCCGTGAATCCATTCCGCGCCACCCTAAGGGAGCGTGAACCCATTCCGCGCCACCCTGAGGGACCGTGAATCCATTCCGCGCCACCCTGAGGGAGCGTGAATCCATTCCGCGCCACCCTGAGGGAGCGTGACTCCATTCCGCGCCACCCTGAGGGAGCGTGAACCCATTCCGCGCCACCCTGAGGGAGCGTGACTCCATTCCGCGCCACCCTGAGGGAGCGTGAACCCATTCCGCGCCACCCTGAGGGAGCGTGACTCCATTCCGCGCCACCCTGAGGGAGCGTGAACCCATTCCGCGCCACCCTGAGGGAGCGTGACTCCATTCCGCGCCACCCTGAGGGAGCGTGAACCCATTCCGCGCCACCCTGAGGGAGCGTGAACCCATTCCGCGCCACCCTGAGGGAGCGTGACTCCATTCCGCGCCACCCTGAGGGAGCGTGAACCCATTCCGCGCCACCCTGAGGGAGCGTGACTCCATTCCGCGCCACCCTGAGGGAGCGTGAACCCATTCCGCGCCACCCTGAGGGAGCGTGACTCCATTCCGCGCCACCCTGAGGGAGCGTGAACCCATTCCGCGCCACCCTGAGGGAGCGTGACTCCATTCCGCGCCACCCTGAGGGAGCGTGAACCCATTCCGCGCCACCCTGAGGGAGCGTGACTCCATTCCGCGCCACCCTGAGGGAGCGTGAACCCATTCCGCGCCACCCTGAGGGAGCGTGACTCCATTCCGCGCCACCCTGAGGGAGCGTGAACCCATTCCGCGCCACCCTGAGGGAGCGTGACTCCATTCCGCGCCACCCTGAGGGAGCGTGAACCCATTCCGCGCCACCCTGAGGGAGCGTGACTCCATTCCGCGCCACCCTGAGGGAGCGTGAACCCATTCCGCGCCACCCTGAGGGAGCGTGACTCCATTCCGCGCCACCCTGAGGGAGCGTGAACCCATTCCGCGCCACCCTGAGGGAGCGTGACTCCATTCCGCGCCACCCTGAGGGAGCGTGAACCCATTCCGCGCCACCCTGAGGGAGCGTGACTCCATTCCGCGCCACCCTGAGGGAGCGTGAACCCATTCCGCGCCACCCTGAGGGAGCGTGAACCCATTCCGCGCCACCCTGAGGGAGCGTGAACCCATTCCGCGCCACCCTGAGGGAGCGTGAACCCATTCCGCGCCACCCTGAGGGAGCGTGAACCCATTCCGCGCCACCCTGAGGGAGCGTGAACCCATTCCGCGCCACCCTGAGGGAGCGTGAACCCATTCCGCGCCACCCTGAGGGAGCGTGAACCCATTCCGCGCCACCCTGAGGGAACGTGAACCCATTCCGCGCCACCCTGAGGGAACGTGAACCCATTCCGCGCCACCCTGAGGGAACGTGAACCCATTCCGCGCCACCCTGAGGGAACGTGAACCCATTCCGCGCCACCCTGAGGGAACGTGAACCCATTCCGCGCCACCCTGAGGGAACGTGAACCCATTCCGCGCCACCCTGAGGGAACGTGAACCCATTCCGCGCCACCCTGAGGGAACGTGAACCCATTCCGCGCCACCCTGAGGGAACGTGAACCCATTCCGCGCCACCCTGAGGGAACGTGAATCCATTCCGCGCCACCCTGAGGGAACGTGAACCCATTCCGCGCCACCCTGAGGGAACGTGAATCCATTCCGCGCCACCCTGAGGGAACGTGAACCCATTCCGCGCCACCCTGAGGGAACGTGAATCCATTCCGCGCCACCCTGAGGGAACGTGAACCCATTCCGCGCCACCCTGAGGGAACGTGAATCCATTCCGCGCCACCCTGAGGGAACGTGAATCCATTCCGCGCCACCCTGAGGGAACGTGAATCCATTCCGCGCCACCCTGAGGGAACGTGAATCCATTCCGCGCCACCCTGAGGGAACGTGAATCCATTCCGCGCCACCCTGAGGGAACGTGAATCCATTCCGCGCCACCCTGAGGGAACGTGAATCCATTCCGCGCCACCCTGAGGGAACGTGAATCCATTCCGCGCCACCCTAAGGGAACGTGAATCCATTCCGCGCCACCCTAAGGGAACGTGAATCCATTCCGCGCCACCCTAAGGGAACGTGAATCCATTCCGCGCCACCCTAAGGGAACGTGAATCCATTCCGCGCCACCCTAAGGGAACGTGAATCCATTCCGCGCCACCCTAAGGGAACGTGAATCCATTCCGCGCCACCCTAAGGGAACGTGAATCCATTCCGCGCCACCCTAAGGGAACGTGAATCCATTCCGCGCCACCCTAAGGGAACGTGAATCCATTCCGCGCCACCCTAAGGGAACGTGAATCCATTCCGCGCCACCCTAAGGGAACGTGAATCCATTCCGCGCCACCCTAAGGGAACGTGAATCCATTCCGCGCCACCCTAAGGGAACGTGAATCCATTCCGCGCCACCCTAAGGGAACGTGAATCCATTCCGCGCCACCCTAAGGGAACGTGAATCCATTCCGCGCCACCCTAAGGGAACGTGAATCCATTCCGCGCCACCCTAAGGGAACGTGAATCCATTCCGCGCCACCCTAAGGGAACGTGAACCCATTCCGCGCCACCCTAAGGGAACGTGAATCCAATCCGCGCCACCCTAAGGGAACGTGAACCCATTCCGCGCCACCCTAAGGGAACGTGAATCTATTCCATTCCGCGCCACCCTAAGGGAACGTGAATCCATTCCGCGCCACCCTAAGGGAACGTGAATCCATTCCACGCCACCCTAAGGGAACGTGAATCTATTCCATTCCGCGCCATCCTAAGGGAACGTGAAAACTATTTCACGCCACCCTAAGGTAACGTGAATCTATTCCGCGCCACCCTAATGGAACGTGAATCTATTCCGCGCCACCCTAAGGAAACGTGAATCTATTCCGCGCCACCCTAAGGGAATGTGAATCTATTCCGCGCCACCCTAAGGGAACGTGAATCCATTTTGCGCCACCCTAAGGGAACGTGAATCTATTTCTATTTCGCGCCACCCTAAGGCTAAGTGAATCTATTTCGCGCCACCCTAAGGCTTCGTGAATCCATTTCGCGCCACCCTAACGGAACGTGAATCCATTTCGCGCCACCCAAAGGGAACGTGAATCTATTTCTATTTCGCGCCACCCTAAGGCTTCGTGAATCTATTCCGCGCCACCCTAAGGGAACGTGACTCCATTCAGCACCACCCTAAGGGAACGTGAATCCATTCCGCGCCACCCTAAGGGAACGTGAATCCATTCCGCGCCACCCTAAGAGAACGTGAATCCATTCCGCGCCACCCTAAGGGAACGTGAATCCATTCCGCGCCACCCTAAGGGAACGTGAATCCATTCCGCGCCACCCTAAGGGAACGTGAATCCATTCCGCGCCACCCTAAGGGAACGTGAATCCATTCCGCGCCACCCTAAGGGAACGTGAATCTATTCCACGCCACCATAAGGGAACGTGAATCCATTCCACGCCACCCTAAGGGAACGTGAATCCATTCCACGCCACCCTAAGGGAACGTGAATCTATTCCATTCCGCGCCATCCTAAGGGAACGTGAATCTCTTTCACACCACCCTAAGGGAACGTGAATCTATTCCGCGCCACCCTAAGGGAACGTGAATCTATTACGCGCCACCCTAAGGGAACGTGAATCCATTTTGCGCCACCCTAAGGGAACGTGAATCTATTCCGCGCCACCCTAAGGGAATGTGAATCTATTCCGCGCCACCCTAAGGGAACGTGAACCCATTTTGCGCCACCCTAAGGGAACGTGAATCTATTTCTATTTCGCGCCACCCTAAGGCTAAGTGAATCTATTTCGCGCCATCCTAAGGCTTCGTGAATCCATTTCGCGCCACCCTAAGGGAACGTGAATCCATTTCGCGCCACCCAAAGGGAACGTGAATATTTCTATTTCGCGCCACCCTAACGGAACGTGAATCTATTTCGCGCCACCATAAGGCTTCGTGAATCCATTTCGCGCCACCCTAAGGGAACGTGAATCCATTTCGCGCCACCCTAAGGGAACGTGAATCTATTTCGCGCCACCCTAAGGCTTCGTGAATCTATTTCGCGCCACCCTAAGGCTTCGTGGATCTATTTCGCGCCATCCTAAGGCTTCGTGAATCCATTTCGCGCCACCCTAAGGGAACGTGAATCCATTTCGCGCCACCCAAAGGGAACGTGAATATTTCTATTTCGCGCCACCCTAACGGAACGTGAATCTATTTCGCGCCACCATAAGGCTTCGTGAATCCATTTCGCGCCACCCTAAGGGAACGTGAATCCATTTCGCGCCACCCTAAGGGAACGTGAATCTATTTCGCGCCACCCTAAGGCTTCGTGAATCTATTTCGCGCCACCCTAAGGCTTCGTGGATCCATTTCGCGCCACCCTAGGGGACCGTGAATCCATTTCGCGCCACCCTAAGAGACCGTTAATCCATTTCGCGCCACCCTAAGGGACCGTTAATCCATTTCGCGCCACCCTAAGAGACCGTTAATCCATTTCGCGCCACCCTAAGGGTCCGTGAATCAATTTCGCGCCACCCTAAGGGTCCGTGAATCAATTTCGCGCCACCCTAAGGGTCCGTGAATCAATTTCGCGCCATCCTAAGGGTCCGTGAATCTATTTCGCGCCAACCTAAGGGTACGTGAATCGATTTCGCGCCACCCTAAGGGTCCGTGAATCCATTTCGCGCCACCCTAAGGGTCCGTGAATCCATTTCGCGCCATCCTAAGGGTCCGTGAATTTATTTAGCGCCACCCTAAGGGACCGTGAATCCATTTCGCATCACCCTAAGGGTCCGTGAATCAATTTCGCGCCACCCTAAGGGACCGTGAATCCATTTCGCGCCACCCTAAGGGACCGTGAATCCATTTCGCGCCACCCTAAGGGACCGTGAATCCATTTCGCGCCACCCTAAGGGAACGTGAATCTATTTCGCGCCACACTAAGGGACCGTGAATCTATTTCACGCCACCCTAAGGGAACGTGAATCCATTCCACGCCACCCTAAGGGAACGTGAATCTATTCCATTCCGCGCCATACTAGGGGAACGTGAATCTCTTTCACGCCACCCTAAGGGAACGTGAATCTATTCCGCGC
>NC_090725.1:187044607-187059607 GCF_036898095.1 Palaemon carinicauda
AACCTGCTCAAACAGATTTAATTTTGGTCTTTTCCTTACGTCAGCCTGCAGGTTAAGTGTCATAATTCAAGGGCCTACCTAATGGCTGTTGTAGGCCGATGTAATTTTTTGCAACAGTCGCATACCTAAAACTGCAATTTGCCATTAGACAAACCAGTGATTACCTGAACGATCTCAACTGTGTTTTCGTTATTTTTTTTTTCAACTTCCTTCCTTCACAGTATATTAGAATTCACGGCTAGCCTACGTGACGCCGGTTCTCCGTATAATAGGAAAGTTCTATATGCATTGCCAAAGTTAATTTAACAGCAATAAGAAATTACTTCCAGAAATTACTTAATGGAAAATTTTCACAAGAATTACCGACGAAATATGCACTATAACAATAATACCACACTACCCCCTTTCTTGGTGCAACCCTGTATACCATATGTACCCAAAGATACTTTCCCTATCGATTGCAGCTTACCCGTCTGTCAGGTACGTTTAGCGTTTAGGACTTCGGTATCCTGTACTCAGACCAATGTTTCCCAGACGAATGCACCCCACCAAACGATGCCTTATAAAAGCTCTTATGTGACCCATATCAGACCTTATTGATTTTCAAATGGCGTACCACCACCGGACCACAGCTGATCACAAGATTTCGTCATCACTCAAAGACACATCAGACACATCGACCTTGCGACTAATAACGTTAATCTTTCGAAAAGAAATCGCTCTAGTGTCAATTTACTTAACGTAAATGAGTAGATATCATATTGAAGCATCACTTAGAATTAAAATGAAGTAGATTTTCACACATAAATTTGCTAAAATACTCACTTATAAGGTAGGGGTTATTGGACGTCTGACGTGTGTTCGGACCACGAGCGACAGGGACGAATGTGTGGAATGATCTGCTCTGCTGACGCCTTTCTAAAAGGACTCCCCATTGGCCAAGTTTCATCAGCAGTCCTTGATATCTCGTCGCTGATTGGGTGGAGTTTCCAGAGAAAACCTGGAGCAAAACGAAATGTTAGGTATTGCGTAAAGTTTCATCGGCATTATGAAACTATCTTCTGGTTTTAGGTAATTACATATCTTAATAATATTCCCATTAAACAAATAAAACAGGTATATTAAAAAGTATGAAATATCGTATGCAAATAGTTCATTTGAACTATCAGGTCTAATGAGGTGCTTGCATAAGATATTTCATGAATTTCAAAGACAGTTTGTAGCCTATTACAGGATGTTTATTTCGTAAAATTATGAGTCTCAACGTTTCATAGAATTTGTGTTACCTATTAGTGTATTTATGCATACGAAGGATGTAGAGCTATTATGGTATATAATCATTTATGCCATTAGGAACATTGTGTAACAGAGTTGCGGACTGGCGGGATTTTTAAAATGTCCCGAGCGTCCAGCCAAAAAGATTCTAATTTCTTTTCTTAGTCCGAGTTGAAATGTATATATTTTTTCATCTTTCAAGATTTTGGGTTATTGCCTAAATTTGCATTTTTAACATTGTTTTATTCTGTAAAAAAAAAAAAGTAGTTCGTGCTTGCGCACAAATACCATATACATGCATGTGCACAAATAGCACAATTCAAGTCAGTCTGAAATTCTGAATAAAGTTCTCAGCTATTAAACGTGATCATCCTTGGACTCCCGACAACAAAAAAACATTACAGATATAGACTGCAGATAACTAAATAGAACATTTAGCTCTCGGCATCTAAGTCTCATCATGAATAAATTTGATAAAAAAAAACTTATTTAATATTTTTTGTTCTTATTCTGAATATTAATTTTGTCTCTCCGTCAATTTTGAATCGTTATATAATCATTCATAATACCAACCTTCCTATAGAATCGGATATCTTCAAACCAGGATCCTGGCCCGGTCTATAGAGTCCTTTCAATGACGTCACTGGGAATCGCCGGCGGCCATGCTGGAAGACATACAAAGCGAAAACATTGCAGCTGCTACAGCGAATATGGACAATGAGAGCGACTTTGTCAAACAATTGTCGGGTGATGATAAGCGTTTTTACAAGCAGAAACTCGATGTAATTGATGGCCTAGATCCATACCAGATGCAGAATTCATTCAGTCAAAATATAGAGGATTTTCCCAGTATTTCATACATTGATTTGGTGAACTACTTGGTACTGTCGGCCAACCCAGAACATGAGTGGGCATACATTTCCGTTGAATAATCTGATTCCAGAATTTGTTGTTTTTCCCTTTAATGCTTTTAAGTCCAAAATTAGATAAACACTGGGCCAATGAAGAGAGTGTTTATAATTATAAAGCTAATATTGATCATTTAGCCTAACCTTGTGTATTATAATTTTTGATTGTCAAAATGTATGTAAAAGTTTTGCATTATAATGTCAAATCTTTATCAGTTCATGCCTAACCGTTGTGTTTGGTTACAAATGTTATAATTTCTTATATACATATAAACATATGATGGACAAACTCTATTGTAATGCTCTTGGATGATCGTTTTGCCTCCTTGCAATTAAATGCGCAAGTTTAATTATTTTTTCGATGTTTCATACATAAGCTGAAGACCCCTTCGGGTTAAACCAGCTTTCAGATATTATTATTATTTATAATCAATGTTTATTCATCACACAGGCCTGTATGTCTGCACAATTTAATACACAAATTAAAATAAATATAGATATACACTTAATTATATATATATAGGCATGAGCACCTTGACGAAATAGAGACCTAGGTAAGTAGCCTTTGTTAATATAGCCAATAAGGGTGCTTTTAATTTTTGTTTTGAAAATCTGAGATGCCCCTTTGATGTTTAAAAATTGAGATGCCCTCTCCCCCTCACACACTACACACTGAACTGACGATGATACTTGTGAAGTCACCCATGCGATCGGATGTAGCATGTTTACACAGGAATAATGATACTTTTAGGGCCTAGCCGAGACTGACCTGATATGAAATGATCAGAACAGATACGTGCGTAGGGTAGTGAGGAGTCACGTAGATCAGCCCGTGAAATTCTGGTCAACCACAAGTCACGTCTGCGCTTGGATAATTCTTCTGTATCTTTGTCCTGATTCTGAATAACTGCCGGTATGCTGTAGAAACTCTTGTCATCTCTTTGTCCTCGATTCCCACAGCCAACAATAGCGCAAAAACTGGGCATTGTGTGAATGTGAATGTGATGAGATGGCTAAATATTCAACAGTTCAACCATAGCTATTCACTGAACGCGTCTTTGTTTGTCCTCTAAGATGGTGGACGGGAGTTTGATGACGTATAATGAAAGGGCTCTATATCTGTAATGTTTTTTCTTGTCGGGAGTCCAAGGATGACCACGTTTAATAGCTGAGAACTTTATTAAGAATTTCAGACCAACTTGAATTGTGCTATTTGTGCACATGCATGTATATGGTATTCATGCGCAAGCACAAACTACTTTTTTTACAGGACTACTTACATCATGTTACATACCCCTTTCAATAAAATAGAATTTAATCAATATAAGTTTGGTTCATTTTACACAAAGATTTATTTGAGATACCTGGAATGGTTTAACATTAGGCCTAAAAAGAGTATTTCTTAACGTTTACGACAATACAAATAAGATACAATTTAGGGGGGATTGGCAAAACCATAATTTGACATTTCACATGAGTATATGGATATATAAAACTTTGCACATCTTGTGCATTACTTATTACATAAAATAATTCAACATTGAACATATGACACAGAATCAACACAATACACACACAGCGTCGAGATGCCCTTAGAGTTTTGGTGTCCCTTGTAAGTTGACAGGTACTGGTTAAAACTTGGGGATTTGGACATTCCTGTTGTAGATGTTGAGGAATTGTTTTGTTTGTGCGCAGTCTGATTGGACTGGTGTTCTGTTGTGACGCTTTTGATGCCCTACCTGACTCCGGTTGAGGGGGAGAAAGGAGGCCAGATTCTTTATGCTGGTGAACCCTATCTCAGGAGAGGTTGCTTGTACTCAAGAGAGATGCTTTGGGTTAGACCGCTGCCAGAATTCGGGGAACACTCCAGCAGTGGGAGTGGTTCCGGGGATCCCAGGCATGCCTCACTTAATGCAGAGTATAGGCATAGCCCAAATGAGTAGTTGTAATGGTGGGCTACCATTTTGCTGTTTTTTTTTTTGCATGGATACCTGCAGAAGCCTGCAGAAGTGTTCTGAGTGGAGGAACAGCTTTGCTTGATTATGATACTTTTTATTAGTACTGATACAGTTGGTTAACTGTTGATGATGATCCACATTAATTAGTTTTTGATACAGCTGTTTAAAAGATTTTTTTTATTATGTTTGAAGATATTTGGTAATGTTTCATAATATTTAAACATTTTGGATAATGTTTCATTGTTTAAAGATGTTGAATAATATTGTATTATGTTTAAAGATATCAGATGATGTTTCATGATGTTTAAAGACATTAAGTAGGCTACTATTTTATTATATTTGATAATGATCTTTTCTTGTGACTTCTTTGCATATTATGGTCACACTTAATAGCTATTATTGTCACTATTTGATGATGACTGCAGTGGATCCAGGTATACAAAAGGGTATGAAAGCATCTATGGAGAGTGAACGTTGAGGATGTGTACGTGTTGATTTCCCGAGGAATTGTTTTTTTTTGTTTTTTTTTTCTTTTTTGGTGAAACTTTTCTTTTATGTAATTTGAGTTTTTTTTTTTTTTTCAATTCTTGGTTAGGAACACAACTGTATAATGTATTTGTGTTACCAGTACTATATCTTAGATCTCTTTCAGACTGAGAGTCCAATGAATGAGCCAGAGTGTAAGCTTGACATATGAGGGCATTAATTCTTTTTGTACGATGACTGCAGCCACTAATGGACTGTAGGATTTAGAAAAGTTAAGTATTTTACAATACAAAGGTTACTTTTTGTTGTATAAATTGTAATTTTGCAGTCACTGTCCTCTATGATATGTTTTCTTAATAAATCATACAGTATCCATACATGTTCATATATAAAGTATATATATCATGAATACAGGCGTGTAGTGTTGATTGATGATTAATTCTCTTTTTGAATTATCTTTAACGTGTGCTCACTGATAATGAGTATTTTTACTAAGTTTAAAATGTGAATTTCATTTTCATTGATAATTGTTCACCAGTTTCAATTTACTGTGAAAAGTGTTAATTATTACATATGAATTTTAAATCTAAGTCTTGTTCACCCTTGTTGGAGGTGAACAAGGCTTCCCAAGGATCGTAGAAACTTTGTTTTGAGTAGAGTAACTTTAAGTGGGTTTTGTTTTGTTGATTTTAATTGAAAGTTAATGGCATTTGCTTTGTTTTAAAGTAGTTTTGAATTCTGAAAGGCTCGGGACGCGCCTTGAGTCTGGTAGAGGGGAGTTTGTCATTTTATACATAGGCCAAAAACATAAAGCAAATGTGCAGGAAGTAGGGCGGATGTTGCCGACCCATGACCTTGTCTCCCCGATCCATGGGTAGTGTGGGAAGCAGTTCGAGCCGCTTTACTCATTGTTTCGTATGGGCTGACCCAAGCACATGTGTACTGAATCTGTTTCCATGTCAACAGGTACATTGGGGAAAGGAGACACAGAGTGAGAACCAGTCTGGTGCGGTTACATCACCTGCCACTGCTACCCGTAGGCGAGACAAGCCCTCAAACCCCCCCCCCCCCCCAATGTAGGAGAAATAAGAATACCCAGAGTAAGTAAGTCGAAGACCAGTTACGTTCGAGTCCGTGGACTGGGTGGACAACCATCAATAGGCCCACCTACCATGTGGTAAGTCTACCTCAACCATGGCGGGCGTCGATACTCCATGAGACGTCCAATAATTTCTTTTAGTTGTAATAATCATAATCATTTAACTATCTCCCCGAGTGTCCCCTCTCTCCGTGTGTGTGTCTTATGTAATCCCAAGATTTAAAGTTCTATGCCACTGAGGCTGTCACGGCAGGAAAGGTCTTCCTGCCTTGAAAGGGTCTTCTAGACTTCTTGCCTTTATGTTGAGGTCCTTCTCCGGGGATGAGTTTCCTCTTGGATGACATACCCCACTTTTGCATAAGGCTCTTATTCTCTTGACCACCTTCTGAAGAAAGATATCCTTTCCCCATATGTTCGAGATAATCTACCTTTTAGGCTCATGACTAATAGTGGCTGTGGCTAAGACGTGCTCTCTGCATGCTCTTTTGGCTATAAAGAAAGCATGCAGATCTCTGTTGAAGGTAGCCAGATGAGTCTTTGCCAGGGTCAGGAAAAGATCTGATTTTGAATAGTTCCTCAGCAGCAGTTCCAAATAGCACTGGTGGGAAAAAGAAGTCAATAGCCTCTCTTTGGCTTTAAATTCTGATTTCAATAAAAATTTATGAATTCTAGGCAACCTTTCATTGAACGGTTTGCCTCCAGTTTCCCATCCGTAAAGGTGTGTTGGACATCTTCCCAACTGTCTGAGGCATAAGGAGGGGCTAGAGAGAGAGGTTTGCACTCTTCAAGCAGCTGGCAGTGGTCTACTTTGATTACTGGCTCCTTCACAGCCTCTCAACCTTTTGAGGTGAAGGGAAAAACAGTATCCTTGGGAGCAATTAGGGTGGCCTGTTTCCTGCCCAAGGCCAAAAGTTGAGTGTTGGTGAACTCGGCTGTCTTTAGCTTTCTTACCAGTAAGGTTTGAGGCTTTCTATGGTCCAGGATGATAGTCTCTTTGGGGATAGTACCATCCCTTATGGACGCTTCAGAGTTCAGCCTTACATAGCAGTAAGGATAACAATCAATCGAGGGTAGAATTCTAAGCCAGAGACAGGGTTAGATCCCATGCCTTCTCCAATGTGGAGGCCCCCTCACTCAGAGCCACATGCTCTGCGTAGCGCCAAGGATTCTTTGCCGAGCAATCTGAAAGGCTAGATGTTGGAGGAGCCTTGGACTTAGGTGCCTGCTGGAAAGCCTCAATCTTTGCCTCTGAAGATGCTTGAGCTCTTTTATGTTCGGCATGGATGTTTCCATGAATACCTTCATGGATGCCATAAACGGCAGATACAGGAATGGGGGATTTAGCCAAAGAAGTACTAGGCACTGTACTTACCTGGTGGACATCCAGGACTCATCAGAGGCTCCTGTAGTCAGTAGGATTCTCTCTCTATCTCTCTCTGATGTCACAGAAGAAGTTGTCAACATGATGTCGGCCTCCAGGTTCATCACCTGAAGAACATTCCAAACTTCATCATCTGCCTGGTCCAGCTATACCGGTGGGAGTTGTACCATCGTTATCTGGTAACCAAAACAGCAGTCACCTCAGCCTTGGGAAAGAGGAGGTCTTTAAGTTCTATTGAAGGAAGGTAAGGGGCACCTTGTTGACAGGTCATCTGGAAGCCTTTTACCCAATGACGAATGGTCTTTTGAGTCCGTGCTTTCTTGTCCTGGGAGACCTTGGTAGCATGGAAACCAGTATATATGAGGTCCTTGCACACACTGCAGTTAGTAGGTTCCCAGATGGCAAAGGAACCTTTGGAAACATGGCACTCCGTATGCTTCCGGCAATTCTTGTGGCCGCAAAGCACCTTGAACTGCCTGGTGCAGGTTACTGCAGCACACTCCATGTCATCAGCAACCCGAGAAGATAGAAAATTTTCAATGGGTACAAATGGAGCATCGAAAACTTTGGCATATCTTGTGTTATACATGAAAAATTAAAAATTTCTACCTACAAAGACTACGGCTAAAGTTACACTATAGCTGAAGCTTATGCCAAACAACTTAGAATTGCCGAAGAACTCAGAAGTATGGCAGATTAAGGAGAAAGGTTCACATCAACGGAACACCGTTTCCCCCAAAGTCGGTCTATTAGACAATCTAAGGTGGTAAATTCACATACCATCCTGCCTAAGGTGGCAGCAGCCATGCTTAGGGTGGCAGCTAATTCTAGCGACGATGCTCTATGAGCTGACCTTACATTACCCTTAGGAATGTCTACACAACGTGGCAGTGGCATTGATAAGTCGGCAAAAGAGTGAACGATCCTATATGGAAACAGACTATGGGTGAGAGTAAAGATATAGGTTAGAAGAGGGCAACAGATAAATGAATCTGCCAAAAAACCTAGTTGTTAACATTAAATCATGAGGAAGGGGATTAGCCCTTTAAATAATGAGCCGTATAATATGGTAAGGATGGAAATCTGACAATTAGTAGGTATCCAATCGACCAACTTTAGAGGAGAATGTTCCTCAGATATGGAAGGGAAAATAGACGCAGATGACTAGCCTAAGGCTGCAGCTAAGCTGGCAAAGGGGGAGGGGGCCTCTCATCTAATGACAGGAGCGAGGGGTAACCCCAACCTACTCACATCCAAAGCTAGAAGAACTCAAGTCAGCAGGATTGGAAGTATGGCTAAATGGTAGGTACTTCGGACAGGGAGCTTACGACTAGGCGAAGGAGTCAAGAATCCACAGCTAGAGATACATAGCTCAGGATGAGGAGCTGCAGTCCTAGACCAGGCAACGGCTAATGCGGCAAAGGAGACCCCTCAAGGGGTTCTAGTTTCCTTCCCTAGATAGGGTTAGGCTACAAAAAAACCACCGTGCAGGCTAGTCTAGTTTATATAGAAGTTGAGGGATAATCAGATGCTAGGGAGTGCAGACTAGATAAAGGAATTAAAGTTCCATGGACAGTAAAAAGTTTATGGCCTAACTAGGAAGGGAAAGGGGCAACTGGACCACCCAAAGGTGGTCTCTAAGGCAACAGAGAGAATTAATCCTGGGAAGGATCAATAACTCGTCCACCCAGACCCGGGCTAGATGACCCACGAGCTATACTGTTCATCTATATAGCAACTGAGGATACCTCAGATGCCCGGGAAACCTGGACTGGAAAGGAACTAGGTTCCACAGCAAGTAGGGCAAAACTAGCAAGGCAATGGGGGGGGGGGGAGGAAGGGGAAGCGAGGCTTAAAAATTGGTAAAGCAGCAGGGCAGGAAAGCCTAACTGAAGTATTAGAACTGGTAATGTCATTCCAAGAGATGTGCAGTAAGTAGGCACAGAGAACGAATCCTCACAACCGGCTGCCAGTATACCAGAAACTAAGAAAGGAAGCCTTGCAATGAATAAGGTGACACAAAAGGAGGGTCTATCTGTCAATATTAGCATAAAGTTGGTTCGTTCTAAGGGATCAACAGAGGATAGACACAGGGAACAAGTCCCCACAACCAGTGCAGCTTAGCCAGACACTAAGGCTAAGTAAATAAGTGAAATACTGTCACCCAAAGACAACTGTAAAACACCATCCACTGCTATGACGTATCAGTAACAAGGGAGGGGTGGCGGCCTCAAGAGAACAATGCGGTTACGTTATAGACGATGAGGGTGCATTTGTACATAATCAGTCATTGCCAAGGGCTAAGTGTTGGGGTTAGCCAAGTCAAGACTGATGAAAGACAAGCATGCAAAATTTAGCAAAGGTCTAAACTATAATCATACAAAAGTTGTAAAAGAATATATTTAACACACTTTTAACATAGTAGAAAATCAATATGCAATTCTGAGTGGTTTGAAGACATGAGCCACCGGCTTCAGCATTACAGCAGCCGCTGAAGATTAACGAACGCTTAGCGCAAAAACAAAAGGGTGAAGACGCAAAATTCTCCACCAAAAAGGAAAAAGAACTCAACTTAAAACGATGAAGAAGAAGCAGAAGCATCGATCGTCTCAAAATCACTTTGGAAACTTGAAAATAAGCAGAAACTCCCAATAGGATATCTATGAAGATGGCACTGCTAGAAGGAATGGCGAACCAGCAAACATGTTTTCAGCACACTGGGATCGGAGTTGTAATGGCTCTCTCATCCACGTATCCAATCCTATCCCATATCCTTCGAGACAAGGTTAACTCTATTTGGGGAAAGTTAGCTGTGGCTTGTTTTAACCCTGGATAGGTACGGTCCTCGGACACCCCTTTAAGGGTATACTCGGACGCGAACGACCCCGACGCCAAAAAAAATTCTTGAAAAATCAGTTTTTGCAGTAACCTCCTTTTTTCTTTTGCCAAAAAAAACTTCAATGAATGCTTAAAACAACTGTAAAGATAAATACTACTCATCTGCAGAAAAACTATTTATTATAAATATTTTAAAAAATTAAGTAGAAAAAAAAAAGACCTGACATAAAAATTCATAAAAAAAAAGTTTATACATATATACACAAATCCTTTTAGGAATTGATTCTTGAATGTTTAGGACACATCTTGATGTATTTTGGATGAATTCAGACCCATGGAGGTGAAGATCCGAAATGAGAAAAAAAGGGTAACTTTTTTTGGCTAAAAAAAATTGTCCAAATTTCATGAATTTTTTTGGGTACCCAAATGAAATAGGAAGTGGCTAATATTTTTAGGGAATAAACATATGTTATCCTAAAATAGAAATATGTAAAAAAATCTTCATTATTTTGTAAATTACATTTATATCAGGGGCCATATCTAAAGGTAATTTTTTGAGTACTTGGAAATTTCGTAAAAAAATACATATATTTAATATATAATATGATATTTATGCAGGTAAAAATATACCAAAATATCACAAATTCTATAGGGAACAAGAATATATATAGATAGGGCAGCTTACGCTTCGGATATGTCCACAAAATGGCCGCCAACCACACTGACTCAGACTCCCTAATCTGCCACTTGAAATGTAGGAAGGGTATGTCAATTTCAAGGTGTTATTTACTAATCTAATTATTATTGGATATGCATAAAAATTGTATGGTGGGTTGCTGGATAATTGTCGATTATTTTACGACTATAAAATTAAAATTCTGACCCAAAAAATTTTTTTTGAAGGGAAATAAAATCGAAAAAAAAAAATGTAAAACAATATTTTAGCTAAAAAAATTTGATGATATTCAATCAAAAAAAAAAGTAAACAAAATTTTCCGACAAATAAACATCTAGAGGAATCATTACTCTGTGATAGTTCCTTAGTACGTAGTATTTTTGAAAGAATTGGGAAAAAACGAAAAAATGGCAATCACCGGAAAATCGAACACATACCTATATATACGCCATATCTGGCTAAAAAAAAGATAGGCATGGGTAGCCAGATCATCTAGAAACACTTTCCAACACTATAAAAATATAAGTTTTGCGACACTACTTGCCAATTCCTTACGGTAACATGACTAAGCAAAAAAATGCAAAACAAATAAAAAGGGGCACTCGTGGAAAAATGGCCATTCTAATATACGGCATTTCAGAAAAAAAAAATTTCAGCCACGTGCTAGGCAAACCATCAAGGCATATTTTCCGACAAATAAACATATAAATGAAATATTACTCTGTGATAGTTCCTTAGTACGTAGTAATTTTGAAAGAAATGGGAAAAAACGAAAAAATGGCAATCACAGGAAAATCGAACACATACTTATATATACGCCATATCTGGCTAAAAAAAAAATAGGCATGGGTAGCCAGATCATCTAGAAACACTTTCCAACACTATAAAAATATAAGTTTTGCGACACTACTTGCCAATTCCTTACGGTAACATGACTAAGCAAAAAAATGCAAAACAAATAAAAAGGGGCACTCGCGGAAAAATGCCCAACATTCTAATATACGGCATCTCAGATAAAAAAAAAAGACATGCACGTGTTAGCCCAACCATCAAGGCACACTTTCTAACACATAAACATGAAAAAAAAATCAATAATATACGGCAATTCCTTACTACGTAGTAAATTTTTACAAATATTGAAAAAAAAACAGAAATTGGCAACCGCAGTTAAATACCCAATATACCAATAACTACGTCGTATCTGACAAAAACAAAATCACGCATGGGTAGCCAGATCATCTAGACACACTTTCCAACATTAAAAAAGCAAAAGTTTTACAACACTATTCCGCAATATCTTACGGAAAAATGACTTGGCAAAAAAATTTAAAAAAATTAAAAAGGGACACTCGCGGTAAAATGCCCGACATTCTAATATACGACATCTCAGATAAAAAAAAAGACATGCACGTGTTAGCCCAACCATCAAGGCACACTTTCTAACACATAAACATGAAAAAAAAATGAATAATATACGGCAATTCCTTACTACGTAGTAATTTTTACAAATATTGAAAAAAAAACAGAAATTGGTAACCGCAGTTAAATACCCAATATACCAATAACTACGTCGTATCTGACAAAAACAAAGTCATGCATGGGTAGCCAGATCATCTAGACACACTTTCCAACACTAAACAAGCAAAAGTTTTACGACACTATTTGGCAATATCTTACGGAAAAATGACTTGGCAAAAAAATGAAAAAAAATGAAAAAGGGGCACTCGCGGTAAAATGGTCCTCGTGGTGATGAACGACATTTTAACTAAAAAAAAAAACATGCACATGGTAGCCAAACAATCCACCAAGACTTTCCACAACTGATAACCTATACAAGTTGCACCATTCTACGACAATTTCATAATACGTAATAACTTTGATAATTATGCAAACTACCTCAGAAGGGTAAACTCGGACGCGAACGACCCCGACGCGTCTCAGAAATCGGGGAAGGAGTACAGCTACAGCAATGCACATCTGGACACTACTAGAGCGTGTAGGGGAGACACCTCCTGCAGGTCGATCACCCACAAATTCAGTCACAGGGGTGAGTCACGTGAGAAAAACCTGTTTTTTTTTGACGCTCGGGGTCGCAAACGACCCACCGTACCTATCCAGGGTTAAACACGTCCCTGTTTCATACACGATATCTATCTGGATATTCGCTCCAGAGAATAGAACCCTGTGATACTTCCTAGGTAAAATTCTCAGGTATATTACTCCCAGAAGTATCCCAGGAGCGAGCTGCCTTTGAGGAACATCCATCATGATGACATGGCTCGAGCCCAAATATATATATATATATATATATATATATATATATATATATATATATATATATATATATATATATATACTGTATATGTGTGTGTATATATAAATATATATATATATATATATATATATATATATATATACATATATATATATATATTCATATACAGTATATATATATATATATATATATATATATATATATATATATATATATTCATATACAGTATATATATATATATATATATATATATATATATATATATATATATATATATATATATATACATATATATATATATATGTATAAATATATATATATATATATATATATATATATATATATATATATATATATTCATATATTCATATACAGTATATATATATATATATATATATATATATATATATATAAATATATATATATATATGTGTGTGTGTGTGTGTGTATTTATATATATATATATATATATATATATATATATATATATATATATATATATATATATATATATATACTGTATATATTATCATCATCATCTCTTACGCCTATTGGCGCAAAGGGCCTCAGTTAGATTTCGCCAATCGTCTCTGTCTTGAGCTTTTAATTCAATACTTCTCCATTCATCATCTCCTACTTTGCGCTTTATAGTCATAAGCCATGTAGGCCTGGGTCTTCCAATTCTTCTAGTGCCTTGTGGAGCCCAGTTAAACGTTTGGTGAACTAATCTCTCGTGAGCAGTGCGAAGAGCATGCCCAAACCATCTCCATCTACCCCTCATCATGATCTCATCCACATATGGTACTCGAGTACATAATCTTTCTCGTAGTTTCATTTCTAATCCCGTCCTGCCATTTAACTCCCAATATCCTTCTGTGGGCTTTATTATCAAATCTACTTAATCTATTGGAGATTGTTTCATTGTCGTACTATCACTCATGTCCATAGAGTAACACTGATCTCACTAAACTGATATATAGTCTGATTTTTATATGAAATTTTAGGCGATTTGATTTCCAAATTTTACTTAACCTAGCCATTGTCTGATTTACTTTTTTCAATCTTTCACTAAACTCTAATTCTAGAGACTATGTATTGGAGATTATTGTTCCTAAATACTTAAATGATTCTACCTCATTAATTTTTTCTCCTTCCAATAATATTCATCTTCCATTGCATATTCCGTTCTCATCATCTCTGTCTTTCTTCTAAATTCCTATCACCAATCCAGTCCAATCCTTCTCCACCACATCTGACTGTTTTACACATTACAAAGTCCATGAGGAGGATAAACAACATAGGTAACAACACATTCCCTTGGAGTACTCCGCTGTTCACTGGAAACTCACTTGATAAGACTCCATTAACATTAACTTTACACTTGCCATGCTCATGAACAGACTCAATCAAATTTACATATTTAAGAGGAATTCCATAATAACGCAGGATTCTCCACAAAATTGGCCGGTGCACACTATCAAAGGCTTTTTCATAGTCCAGAAAAACCATCAAAAGGGGATTTCTATATTCCACGCATTGCTGTACATGTCTCAAAATTAAAATTTGGTCAGTGCAACTTCTACCTTTTTGAAATCCTGCTTGTTCATCTCTCAGCTTTTCATCAATCTTTCTATCCAGTCTTTTAAGAATAAGCATACTAAATATTTTCATAACAACTGACGTAAGTATTATGCCTCTGTAATTATTGCAATCAGTCAGGTCTCTCTTTTTAGCTATTTTTACCAACACTCCTAACTCCCATTCATCAGGGTTTGCTTCTTCATGCCACACTCTACAAAATAATCTTGTAAGTAGTGTGGGAGTCACTTCATTTTCGGCCAGTATCATCTCGGCAGTTATTCCATCATATCCAGGGGCTTTCCATCTCTTTATTTTCTTTAGGATAACTTCAACTTCAAACATACTGAATTCATTCATGGGCACATCAAGGTCTTAATCAGCTTCAGGTATACCAATCAAATTATTCCCTTCATATGTCCTATTCATAACCCCACTAAAGCGTTCCATCCAACGTTGTCTTTCTTCATCTTCTGTTGCTTTAACAGAGCCATCTCTCTTTTGGAGGGGTATATGCTTCTTCTTT
>NC_090725.1:187064607-187082107 GCF_036898095.1 Palaemon carinicauda
AAGGCCTCCCCGTTTCTGATATCCGGAGCCGAGCCTGAAGGATAGAGCGCTAACACTCTCACACTTGACAAACTAGAGAACCCCAACGAAGACGGTTTGCTTTCCCTACACACGTTTAAGTCCAAAGATTATTCTATACCGGGACTGTCGGCACCGATATCACCTTGATTTACAGACGCTACTCCAGGGCACAGAATAGTAAATCCCAATCAAGTGTGGGTGCACTGAATCAGTTACGTTAACGACAGTTTCACAGAGTTAGGGGGAGCAGCACTGTAAAAGTCAAAACGTCCTAAGGACCACTGGGAGGTAATACCGTAAATCACTACAATAAAGGATTGACACCGATAGCTTTAGATTGACGTAAATATAAACTTACCCTTAAGTCATATCTCACCTCATGTGATAACTCATTTAGTCATTTCAAAATGTAAAGGTCAAGTTAAAAACAGTTAATAATTTTAACCTAAAAATGGCGTTTATTTCCATAAAGTACAACAGGAATTTTCACCTAACTGACACAGGAAAAAACAGCAAAACTACCTAATTGAAATTTGAATAAAGACTGCATGGCATATGAAAAATTAAAAATGCCAAGAAAATGGTCAAATCAATTAAATCGTAAATCAATAATCAAATGACTAATCAACCAATGAAAGTAAAAATTGTGACTGAAATAATACCAAAAGTTCTACTCACTACTTTGAACACATTCCTCTCGGGCAATAAAATTTCAAACTTGATAGAGGGGAACGGGAACACAACTTATGTTAATGGACACGGCACGAATGATTAAACCAGACAGTTTGAACATGACTTCCTAGCTAAATGTGCACATCGTCAAATAAAGGCTAAAAAAAAAAGGGGGGGGGACAGTTCCTTGGCCAAGGTTGAGCACCTTTAATTAGTACTCACGCTCTTGAGGGTTGATTGTAGACGTAGTGGAGGCATCTTGTAAACTGTTAAGAACACGGTGCATCTTCAGTTCTGCACTGATGTGTTTTGTCTTCGTAAGTTTATCCTCTAAATAATGGCACAAAGTCAGGCATACTGTTGGTTGGTAAATGGTTGACCAACAGGTAGTTGAACCGACGCCTATGTTAAAACGACGTCTCAGATGAAGAGGCTATGCCTACGTCCGCCTTCCACGCTTCCTGGTTTTTAAGTGGGCCGCTCACACGCTTCTGCCTCCCGCCGCTGAGCTGGTTCGAGCCGATCGAGTCGTCTTCTTCAAATTTCTATGCGTACGTGGTTTGCTGAAGGGTGCTTCTTCTTTAAATTTCCATGAGTACGTGGTTTGCTGAAGGGTGCTTTTTATAAATACAAGGATCATTCTTGAAACTCCAGGGGAAAGTAATTATAAAGAAATCCTACTGTCTAGTTTATAAAAATTAATATACATACAAAAAAATTAAGTGGCGTTTAGTGATGTTCAATAACACAGGAAACAATCCTAGCTAAACAGACTCATAAATAGGTACTGAGATGTAAATAGCAATAAGCTAAGATCAATGAGTTACGTAAATTAAAGAGTTACTTAAATACAAACCAATTGTGGTTAAACATCCAAAGCTTCAAGAGCATTTGGAACGGAATGCAACCAAGCGCTGTCTTTGAAAATTGTCGACGGTCGGTTGCATCCTCAGAGCAATGTACTGTGAGCTCACGAAATGAGAGAAAATCATCTACAGAGGAATGAGGTGATGAAAGGTAAAGCATTACAGGGGAATGATGGACATGTTAGCAGCAATGAATATTTAAGGGTATAATAATGAAGGTTACAAAGGAAACAAAAGAAAAACGAGATGCGTAAAATCCAGAAAATAAACAAAAAATAAGAAATGGAATAACGGGGGTGACTAAAATAAAGTGTGGAAAGAATTTCAACACCCTGCCAAGTAAGAGCGAGAGAGAAGGGGGAGGGGGGGTCCACTAACAAGATGGAGGGTACGGAGGGAAGGGGGCATTCCCCATCCCATTCAAATTTACAGCACCTTCTGGAATAAGGCACGGGCTTTATCTGCCGCCGCCCTACGAGGTTGCCCTCGAGAGGACACAGGATCAGGTTTGTGAAGAGGGGCGACATCATCAGAAGAATCGTCATTTAGATGGTCCTCTGAGGGAGGATCTGGTAACTGGGGTGTCGTGAGCAAATCAGGACCACCTTGCTCCAGTTCAGTGATATAGGGACCTGCGACATTTATCTCCAATGGGATAAGAAGGTTAATGAGACGCACATATATTCCATGAGGGGTGTGCACCTTCACAGATCTAATATGACCATCTTGATTAGGGTAGGTTTCAAGAATACGGGCCATGGGATAATCTTCCCGATTTACTTCATCCAAAATTAACAAACATAAATCTCCAATTTTAGGAGGCACAGGGTGGATACGATTATTTTTTTTGTGACGTTCACGAAGGGAATTGACATAATTCTGGGTCCATCGTTTTAAAAACACTTGCAACATGTTCGTGAGTTTCTGATAACTAGCTGGGAGGCTGTTCCCTTCCCTATATGTGGGGTCATTGAGGTCGGTCATAAAGACCTGAGGAGCAAATGAGAGGGTTTGACCGTAAAGCAGATGACTCGGAGTCAAGGGGGTATCAGTAACGTCGTTGACATCCAAGTAAACTAAAGGTCTATCGTTGATGACGCATTCGGCTTCTTGTACCAAAGTGACAAATTCATTACAGGTAGGATACAAGTGATACATGGCTTTCCTTAAATTAAGTTTGGTGAAGCCCATCAGCCTTTCATAAAAACCTCCCTGCCAAGGGGCACAGGGAGTGATGAATTTCCAGGTCAGGTTATGGGAAGATTTAAACCCATCAATTACAGGGTAATGCATAAGTTCAGTTAGAAGAGTTTGACCAGCTTGGAAAGTGGAAGCATTATCAGAGACGATACAGTGTGGTATACCAAATCGAGCGGCAAATCTGCGCATGCTTGCACAAATTCGATGACAGTTAACGAAGTTGTGACTTCTAGAGCTACGGCTCTGGTTGCTGCGCAGGTGAAAAGCAAGATGTAAACAAAATCTACATGTGAATTGTATACCTTAAAAGCTCCAGTGAAATCTAAGCCAGTTACTCGGAAGGGCACTCTTGAAATGAGGTGATTGGGATGACACTGGGCTAATGGAGGCATTGGGTACGGGGCCGCTTGCACCTTCCGGCAATGGATGCAACGGCACAAAATTTTCTTGATTTGCTGCCGCATTTGGGGAACCCAAAATTGTTTACGTAATTCAACAAGGAGTGTTGAAGTATTACAGTGCAGCAAACGTTCATGCCAATGTCTGACGATAAGTGTCCAAAGGGCACAATGATGTTCCAGCAAAATGGGATCTACATAATCTAATTCCAGGGGGGCATTACTGAGACGGGAAGTAGCTTTGAGAAGGCCTTGGTTATCCAGGTAAGGTTTACGTTGGCCGATGAAAGCTCGTTCGTCCGAATTGAGACGAACGTCTTCACCTTGCACCTGCTTCAGAATGTTAGGATAACTTTGGGCGTGGGAACATTTCAACATGACTGTTAAGGGTGGAAGGTTGAATTTATTGGTTAGATTAGGGCAACGTTGTGACAAGGGTTGTATCCATTAGGGAATTAAATGAAGGAGTGCAGTGGAGCACTTGATCGCGTCATCAAGGGAGCTGTAGTGATCAAACAGTCGTACTCCCGGGGGATCGAGCCGAATAGGGCATCCACATATCTTCGGGTTAATAGAGAACCTGCTTTGATCGGAGTACTCTGAAGGGTTACTGAGCCAAGGAGGGCCTTGTAGCCAAAATTTATTCTTAAGAATATGCCTGACAGCGACACCACGCGATGCCAGGTCCGCAGGATTGCTATTAGTGGGGACATGCTTCAGGTTAAGATTACAAGTTAATCTAATGTTGATTATCTCCTCCACACGGTTAAGGATGTAAGGGGAGTTACTTTTAGAATTATGGACCCACTGGAGGGCAGTTGAAGCGTCGGACCAAACAGTGACCGAAGCGTATATGCCAGGGCGCAGTTCTAACAAGTGTTTGGCTAAACGACAGCCCAGTAAGAGCGCGGTTAACTCAAGTTTGGGAATGGTTAAACTTTCATCCATTTCCAACATACACTTAGGGGTGACTCGGGCTTTAGCCGTAAGGAGGCGAGAATTACCTTCCTGGGTGACTATATAAGCAGCTACTCCGAAAGCGAGCTTGGAAGCATCGGCAAAAATGTGCAATGCTGGTTGACTGCCATCATGCGCATTACGAGGGACTTTAATTTGTTCAAGACCTTCGTACCTTTTGATGATATCACTCAGTTCTTGAACTTGCTCAGGGTCAATAGAGGTGTCCCAGCCCTTGTCAGTCATCCACAGTTTTTGAATGAAGAGTTTGCCTATAATTGTAACAGGAGAAATAAGACCAATAGGGTCATAAATGGAAGAGAACAAGGACACAACCTTTTTTTTAGTGTTGATGTGGGAATGACTTATCTCTAATTCAGGGGGTAATTTAACATTCAAGGTATCATTAACAGTATCCCATTCAAGACCGAGGTAATCATGAATGCCTCTTTCTGTGAAATTGCCATTAAGAGGGGCATTAGTCGTCCATTTGGCTAACGGCATGTTAGCCTTTAACATAAGTGCCTCAATGAGGGGCCTCTCACTTAGAATGTCTTTGGGGTCAACATAACAGCATTGAAAGTTATCAATATAGAAACTTGTTTTGAGTGTCGACGCTAATCTACTGGACTGACTGTCCAAATGATGTTGGATAGTTTGGTTAAGCAAGTAGGGGCTCGAGGTGGCGCCAAACAGAACGACTTTAAATCGATATGCGACGATCCTTGTCATTTCTGGATCTTCAAAGAAAAGAAAGCGACAGAAGTCTCTCTGTTCTGGGACAATCTCTATGTGAAGGAATGCCTTGGAAATATCTGCAGTTAAATCAAAGGGCTTCTCGCGGAACATTAAAATCATCGATTGAATCTTCGATGCAAGATTGGGTCCTGTGTACAGAGAATCGTTCAGAGAAACTGAATTTGGGTTTGACCTGGATGATGCGTTGAAGACAATACGTATAGGGGTGGTGGCTGAATTCTTAACTACGGGATGATGCGGTAAATAATGTACTCTTCCATCAACAGGGGTGCCTAAGGGGACAGGCTCAATAAAGTTTTCTTTAAGATACTCATCCAGAATCTTACGGTAATCAGTAAACAATTGGGGTTTTTTGATTTTTTGACTGACATGAATTGGGCAAAGGCTCTAGCATAATTTGAAGCGGGACGCTTATCACTCTTGAAAGGTAGCTGAACAACATACTTTCCGGTTTTGTATTGAGTAGTTCTCTTGAAGAAATCAACTGCTTTCTCTTCAAGATGGCTGAAGGGTTCTTTAGTGATACCAATGGTGTCAAGTTTCCAAAGGTTTTCAAGAGGCGGGTTTATAGTCATAGGCAAGTCAACATCAATTCGGTTAAGGGTAATTGTGACTGCTCTGACATCTCTTGGGTCCACGTCAGGACGTGACCAATCAGGCAACTCTCCCCATACCACGTAACCGGCGGGAGTGCTAAACAGGTTTACACCTTGGATATTATGAGTACGCTTGAGGAGCCTGGGAAGATAATCGGCACCAAGAATGATCTCAATACCGGCAGCATTATCATCGGGACTTTGATCCGCGAGACGAATTCCATTAGCTTCTTGCGTACGGACAGTACGGGTGTAACCTGGCGTATTGATGCCTTTACCTACATTGGCACTAACAATAGCCACAATCTTATGTCTCCGTCTGCCGATTTTCTTATTAAATTGTACTAGATCGGAACTCTTAGGGGGTTCGGAACAATTAAATGAGTTAAGCTGGAACACAATCTGTCCAACAGGTTTAAGATTTAATGATTTAACAACATTTGGGTGCACAAAAGTACGTTGTGCACCACAATCTAGAAAAACTCTTATGGAGTGTTTAAATTTACCGGAGACTAATTCGGCAGTGAAAGTCGGTAATGTAACTGGGGTGAGGTCATTAGGCTCAACACACGTGGTGTTGTTGCGGATACAAGCAATGTGATTAAGGTTTACCGCAGGGGTATTGGTACTGGGAGGGATAAGGGGTTGCATGTCAGGGGGGTTATTAATGGGAGGTCTAATGGGTTGCATGTTAGGGGGGTTATTAATGGGAGGTCTAAGGGGTTGGAAGTTAGGGGTGTTGTTAGTAAACCCACTAATGGGTTGGATGAAGTGGTTGGATACTGCAAGGATATTTGGGCATACAGGCAATTTATGAGCCTGCTGACAGTTCAGGCAAGCAATAGTTGCATTGCAATTACTGGCAAAGTGTTGAGTGGAAAAACATTTTGTGCAACGATTCATTTCTCGCAACTTTGATATCCTACTTCTTGAATCGGGGAAATGGGGACATTTGCATTGCACGTGGTCACTATTGCCACAAAAAATACATTTACCTCTAGCAGTCCCATTACTGGGGCCAGCGATAGGCCATCCATTTGATTGACTAGGAGTCGTTTGTAGATCCACGGACCGGACATGCCCGTTATTAACTTTAAGTGTAGGTATATGATTGTTCACGTTGGAGGAAGGAGGTCTAGGCTGGTTAAGTGATTTACCGTAAGAGCATGAGTTTCCATAACGGTAGGCTCGCGCGGGTTCATCATGGGTATTAGGTTTGGGGCCGTTGTCAGGGCTGGTCATGAGCTTCATCATTTCCTTCATGCGAGTATGAGCATACAGGGCCCCTTTTATTTTGGCCAAGGTTACTTCCTCGCGATTGTAATATCGGTAAACTATACCTAGGTGGAAGGGTCTGAGCTTACTAGTGAAAACATGCTCTAACATTACCTCTGGTAAAGACGACCCAGTTAGTTGTACATATTCAGTTTCCGTGTTGTCCCATTCCTTGAGGAAACGACGGAGATCAGTGCTATCATCATTAGGGGAGGATGCTTTATAAAATTTATTTATCAAGAGGTGTTTAGTCAGAATGGGAGACTCATACTCTCGCTTAAGACTGTCTATCGATCTTTCATACAGACCCTCTGTCCACACTTGGTTACCGAGAAGTTTACGCGCCGGTCCCTCAAGGGTACGTGACAAAATCTTGTATTTTTCTGTGGGAGAGTACTTGGAATTTTCATGTACTGTCTGGCGAAACCAACTCCACCAGCCGGCCCAACAATCTCTACGACCATCGAAGGGAGTGAGATCAGGATCTGCAGCGACTGAGACGCATACAAACTGAGGGTTAGCGTTAGGCGCATGAGGGGGATTTGAAGGGTTGATTTTTCCCTGTGTTACAAGTTGAAGGTGCATCGTTTCTGTGTCAGTTAACAAACTGACAAGATTGGTATAACTAGACAGGACAGTGGGATTGTTCCAATGAGGTTTCCACAAAGTTTTAAAGTCCCTAAGTTCCGCAAGAACTCTACTTACTTTGTTTTTACAGTGCTCTAAACCCTCAGGGGTTGCACATGCAAAATCTATTGAGGAAGCAGCTTTCAGAGTTATGTTTGCCTCTTCGTAAATGAATCTGAACTCCTGAGTTTGTTCTTCAAGATGAGCATTAAGGTCTAAAGTAGCTGGCATCTCCACAGGCTGCTGTGGGAGTTTAATGTGACTGTCTTTGGCCACCATCTTGGAATGACCACGTGTACGATGGTACAGAGGGTCCATAAAAAAACAAATTATGCAGACAAACAAAGTCAAATAACACACGGCACAGAGAATGTTACAGACAAACGGTCACCGAGAGGGGTACAAAGGACAAGGATAAAAGTAGCCTACCTATAACGGGGAACAGTAAATCAAAGCGTGAAAACAAATTAATGGTTAAGAGGAAAAAACGAACAGATCAAAATAGCAGCTCCAAAGCTCACAGTACATATGAAAAACGTGCAACATATACCGATGATCCGAACAAATAAAACAAAACCTGAGTTCTCCTTCAGGGTAGAACTTTCTGGCTAAAACGCTTGGTTACACAGGTGCCTTTATTCATCAAAGGTTACCATAAATTACGTCCTAAAAACACTGTAAATCTCGTTACCTATCAAAGTCTGGCCTTAATCATTCTACAAATTGGCTAGTGTGTGAGGGTTTGAGGTATGACTTAAGCGGGTGATGTTTATGTAGCGAAAAAACTAAAAATGAATTTATAATGTTTAAAATTTCAATATTCCACAAATCAATGGTGTCACATCCGGTTCGAAGGACCACTGTTATTTATTTAAGTGTGGGAAATAATTCCGGGAAAGGCCTCCCCTTTCCTGATTACCGGACCCGAGCCTGAAGGATAGAGCGCCAACACATTCACACTTGACAAACTAGAGAACCACAACGAAGACGGTTTGCTTTCCCTACACACGTTTAAGTCCAAAGATTATTCTATACCGGGACTGTCGGCACCGATATCACCTTGATGTTCAGACGCTACTCCAGGGCACAGAATAGTAAATCCCAATCAAGTGTGGGTGCACTGAATCAGTTACGTTAACGACAGTTTCACAGAGTTAGGGGGAGCAGTACTGTAAAAGTCAAAACGTCCTAAGGACCAACGGGAGGTAATACCGTAGAACATTACAATAAAGGATTGACAATGATAGCTTTAGATTGACATAAATATAAACTTACCCTTAAGTCATATCTGTCCTCATGTGATAACTCATTTAGTCATTTCAAAATGTAAAGGTCAAGTTAAAAACAGTTAATAATTTTAACCTAAAAATGGCATTTATTTCCATAAAGTACAACAGGAATTTTCACCTAACTGACACAGGAAAAAACAGCAAAACTATCTAATTGGAATTTGAAAAGACTGCATGGCATATGAAAAATGAAAAATGCCAAGAAAATGGTCAAATTAATTAAATCGTAAGTCAATAATCAAATGACTAATCAACCAATGAAAGTAAAAATGGTGACTGAAATAATACCAAAAGTTCTACTCACTACTTTGAACACATTCCTCTCGGGCAATAAAATTTCAAACTTGATAGAGGGGAACGGGAACACAACTTATGTTAATGGACACGGCACGAATGATTAAACCAGACAGTTTGAACATGACTTCCTAGCTAAATGTGCACATCGTCAAATAAAGGCTAGAAAAAAAGGGGGGACAGTTCCTTGGCCAAGGTTGAGCACCGTTAATTAGTACTCACGCTCTTGAGGGTTGATTGTAGACGTAGTGGAGGCATCTTGTAAACTGTTAAGAACACGGTGCATCTTCAGTTCTGCACTGACGTGTTTTGTCTTCGTAAGTTTATCTTCTAAATAATGACACAAAGTAAGGCATACTGTTGGTTAGTAAATGGTTGACCAACAGGTAGTTGAACCGACGCCTATGTTAAAACGACGTCTCCGATGAAGAGGCTATGCATACGTCCGCCTTCCACGCTTCCTGGTTTTTAAGTGGACCGCTCACACGCTTCTGCCTCCCGCCGCTGAGCTAGTTCGAGCCGGTCGAGTCTTCTTCTTCAAATTTCCATGAGTACGTGGTTTGCTGAAGGGTGCTTTTTATAAATACAAGGATCATTCTTGAAACTCCAGGGGAAAGTAATTATAAAGAAATCCTACTGTCTGGTTTATAAAAATTAATATACATACAAAAAAATTAAGTGGCATTTAGTGATGTTCAATAACACAAGAAATAATCCTAGCTAAACAGACTCATAAATAGGTACTGAGATGTAAATAGCAATAAGCTAAGATCAATGAGTTACGTAAATTAAAGAGTTACTTAAATACAAACCAATTGTGGTTAAACATCCAGAGCTTCAAGAGCATTTGGAACAGAACGCAACCAAGCGCTGTCTTTGAAAATTGTCGACGGTCGGTTGCATCGTCAGAGCAATGTACTGTGAGCTCATGAAATGAGAGAAAATCATCTACAGAGGAATGAGGTGATGAAAGGTAAAGCATTACAGGGGAATGATGGGCATGTTAGCAGCAATGAATATTTAAGGGTATAATAATGAAGGTTACAAAGGAAACAAAAGAAAAACGAGATGTGTAAAATCCAGAAAATAACAAACAAAAAATAAAAAAAGGAATAACGGGGGTGACTAAAATAAAGCGTGGAAAGAATTTCCACAACGTATATATATATATATATATATATATATATATATATATATATATATATATATATGTATATATATATATATATATATATATATATATATATATATATATATATATATATACTTTTATATATATATATATATATATATATATATATCCATACATATATATATATATATATATATATATATATATATATATAAAAGTATATATTATATGATATGGCTCCCGGGTCAAGGCACCAAAATATATTATATTATGGTTCGTGACTAAGAACCAAACATATAATATTATATATACTATGACTGGCAAGTTAATCAACCTCTTGAATTCCAAACTCCCTTGTTTGCTTTAACATTAAAAACTGTTACACTTTAAAACATTAATACACGAATTCTGAGACCATTAAATAAATTCCAGACAGCAATATATAAAACACTGAATTTCCAAAGGTCTCTTATGTACACTCAAAACTAAATTGGGTAATTACTCTTTAAGTATTATTAAAATGTATTTATCTTACTGTTGTTCTTAACAGTAATCGAACAGAATCTGGATCCAAATAATGATGATTGGAATAATACACTCTTCACAAAAATAAATATAAAATATAATTTATATACATCACAACACTAAAAAGAATTTACACAACAAAATAATTCACTGGAAAAAATTAAATCTGAACAAAACTTAGATTGAGACAAAAATGTTACGGTCTGAAAATCATATACGAACATAACTTGAACTATTATATCTGTATAAAACTAAGTCTAAGAAAAGAAATAATGCAATGAAAAATTATACAAAAACTTGAAATAATTCTGAATAATATAATGTTCACGTTTGACAATTAATGAATAATAGACAACCCAATCACGTTACAAAATCTATACTTCCTACAGGGCCGTTTACAAAAACATCATACAATGCCAACACTCGCCCTAATGCAATGAATTCAAAATCCCCTTTTACTGTTGCGTATCTTTTCGATGCACGATTTACTTTGGGGCACAGTCACTTAGGAGAGGAAACACTAACATACTGAATACTTTAAAAAAACAATACACTGGGTTAAGAAGTGCGGGTATGAGAGAGGGAGAAGGGAAGGAGACTATATTCAGGCTGCAGTTCTATCTCGATCTCTATCTCACTCTAACCCAACATTGGGTCACTTTTTATATGAAATCTAACTGCTTCCCGAAACTTCCCCGAGATTTGGGAAGCATGGTGAGGGTGGCCAAAAGGCATCTTAGTTGCCAAGTATTACTTTCCTGAACGCTGTAATCATGCCACAGCAGACGGCTCTCTCAGGCAGCTAGCTCTGCCCACCCTTTGTCCCCAGAATAAAAAAAGATAACATCCTCTCACTGAGCCTTCGCAACGTTTCTAAAGCACATGGTAGAGAGTCTTCAAAAGCACATGTATCAGAACATTCTCTCAAACATGACGCAATACATCATAAAAAATAAAAGAACATTACCTAAGCCCTTGTTTATACCTCGCACGAATCCAATAACACACTCAAATAAATTACGTAAGACTTCGTACCAAACATACGTGAAATAAAAAGTTAATTTTTAAAAATAACGTAGATTTACATATATTAACTTGAATAGAAAAAATACAATGTAATTCACAATGAAAGTCTTATGTAATTTACATAATATACTTACATCTACCTGAGAGGAGGGCTGTCTAATTCATCTCTTCAATGCACAAAGGAAAAAAATATATGAAATATAAATCAAATCATTAATAAACTACGGCATTTACTCTACACTACACCAGATTCGTAAGAATATATATACACACACACACAATAGGATATATATATATATATATATATATATATATATATATATACATATATATAAATATATATATATATATATATATATATATCGTAATATATATATATACATATCATATATATATATATATATATATATATATATATATATATATATAATATATATATATATATATATATATATATATATATATATATATATATATATATACATATCTTATATATATATATATATATATACATATATATATATATATATATATATATATGTGTGTGTGTGTGTGTATACACACACACACACACACACACACATATATATATATATATATATATATATATATATATATATATATATATATATATAATAGATTTTGACAGCTTCTACTTGGGATATTTTTGTGAGTGATATACCAGAGAAATTTTCCCTCAGAGATATCATGAAGTTCTAACCTTTAGAGCGAATATCCCAAGAGATATCAAGTATAAATCAGGGACGCGTTAACAACAAGACATGATTATCCTTCCCGGAATAGAGTTAACCTTGTCTCGAAGGATAAGGGATAGGGTAGGATACGTGGGTGAGAGAGCCGTTACAATTCCCGATCTCAACGTGCTACAACTAACGCATTTTCTATTGAACCATTCCAGGAGCAGCCATCACATGATGTGAGACCCCACACTGAGAATTGGGAGGGGATGAAAAGTAACGGGCGGGCCATCAGGATGACATGGTTATCTCACCCCAAAATAGAGTTTTCCCATGTCAAAATCCGTTTTTTGGGCTCGAGCCATGTCATCCTGGTGGAAGTGTACGACAGAATTATTATTCTCCGTTGTGGCCAGAAGAGTTTTAACCCTTTAAACCCCATAGTTCCTTTAGCATTGGTAACTATGGTACCAAACTATGAGAGTAAGGAAAATTATTGTAAAAAGTAGGAGCAAAGAAAATCAATAGCTCAGTTCCACTTACTGTGAAGAACTTTGTAAAAATTGAGGTACACTACTTTTATTTTATATAGTAGGTCCAATGAAAGGAAATGCAAAAAGGAACAATAGTCTTTAATTATTTTTAAAAAATCATAAATGTAACAGTAACAATGCAACATTATATACAGTAGATATATACAGAAAACCGAAGTTGTCAGACCATAAAAATTATGTAACAGTAGTAAAATGGCAACACTCATGACATAAAAGGAAAATATCACCTTTGACTCGTTACAATATTAAATAGAACATTGAAAAAAGAACATTAGTTCCTTTGCACAATGTAGACTGAGAAGTCACAACTAAACACTCCATAAGAGTCCATGCACAACACTAAGAAGCTGGTTTAATCACACTACCAGCGGCCACTATGAAATGTTTAATCTCTTCCAACTGACGTAAGTAACGTTTTAAGAACACTCTTGAAGATTTCCATCCTGTGTAAGCCTGTAAGCCTTCAAAGGGTATGGATTTGAAAAAGTTTAAGGAAGAGGCAACTTTTCTAGGGTCATGACCTGATGGAATACTTTCCGGGACAGCCCTTCTGATGAAATAGGTGAGTTTGAAAGCCTTTGAAGGCCCGGCTCTTGAACAGTGGGGCCTTAGAGCACTCCACGGTGCTCAGAGCAGGGTGTTCCTGTAGTGAAACAATCTTCCAAGGTATTTCATGGGAAGTTCATTTTTTTCCCAAGAATGCAGGATCTGGGTAAAGATTTACCTCCCCCAATTCTGAGAATTCAATGTGGCCATCATCACTTGAAAGGGCCACAATCACACTTACTCTAGCCCTAGAAGCCATAGCAACCAAAAATATAGACTTTTGAGTAAGATCACTCAGAGTGGTACAGGCGTTATCTAAAGAAGAGGCAAAGTGCAGGACTTTATCCAATGACCATGAAATAGCCTTGGGAGGAGCATTAGGGTTCAGTTTAGCACAAGCCTTCGGGATCTTAAGGAACAGATTGCTACCGAGTTCAATATCAAAAGCATAAGCAATTGGTCTAGTTAGTGCATGAGGCGATAGTTGTAGAGGCCAGACCCTGATCATGCATGAGATATAGAAAGAAATACAGAAGTCCATAGAAATAGAAGAGGGCTGATGACTCCTCACGAATGCAGCTAATTTTTTCCAGGAAGACAAATATTGTCGTTTCATGGTGTTGGACTTGTGCTCTTCTATGAAATCAATTCTCTTCTTTGCAACTTCGAACTTTCTTTGAGCCGCAAGGACGAGAAAATCATTAACTGAAGGGTTTTCACTATCCAAGAGGAAGCGAAAAAAGTCTTCTGTTGAACATCCTGGGACAGCACTGGAGATGGTAGAGGGACCTGGAGAGATTTGAGTTCCAGAATAAGAGGATACCAATTCTCTTGGACCACTTGGGAGCCACTACAGCTGCTGTTCCCTTGAAAGTTCGCTTCTTGTTCAGGATTTTCAGAAGAACGTTGAATGGTGGAAATACGTAGAAGTGAGACCACTGGTTCCAATTCAGAGACATCGCATCTGTTCCTGTCGCTTCCGGATCTAAGTTTGGTGCTCCTTACTGGGGAAGCTTCTTGCTGAAACTTGTCGCAAAGAGATCGATTTGCGGTTCTTGGGCTTGCTCTAGAATGCAACAGAATTATTTTGCATCCAGAGATCATTCTGTTTCCTGAGGTTTAGATCTTGACAGGGCGTCCGCCGTCACATTGCGAAACCCTTCGAGGTGAACTCCTGAGATGCCAATTCCTCTGCTTTGCTAAAGTGAGGATGGCTACGATCACATGGTTGATCTAAGACTATCTGGAGCCCTGTCTGTTCACACAGTAGACTATCATCCTGTTGTCGATGACTAATTTGATGTGTGATTTCGTCTTTGGGTTCAGTCTCTTCGAAGTCAGAAACACTGCCTTAGTTTCCAGAATATTGATGTGAAATTTCTGAAATGTGATTGCCCACCGACCCTGTACTTTCTTGGAAGGGGAATGCCCCCCCCCCCCCCCCCCCCGGCTCCCCAACCTTGTTCCGAGTTGTACGTGTGAATATTCACGGAAGTAGGAAGATACTGCAGAGGGATGTGTGTCGATAAAGTCTTGGCAGAAGACCCCGGCTTCAGCTGCTTTCGCAGTAGGATCGGTGTTTTGTGGCGAAGATTTCTCTGAGCATTTGATGTCTTTCTTCTCCAGACTCTGTTGGCATCTTTGAGTCTTGCTTTTAAGATTGGGTCCATCACGCAACGAACTGCAGTGAACCCAAGATTCTTTCCTGGTGCCGCTTTGTGAGTACTCTTGAACAAAGTAGGCACCTCACAGAGTTTGCGATTTCCTTTCTCTTGCCTTGCGGTAGAGAGAGGGCGTGTGAATTTAGATTCCAGTGAAGTCCTAGCCACTGGAATTCCTGAGCTGGAGACAGCCTGGACTTTTCGATGTTGATATGAAAGCCCAGAGACAGTAGGAATTTCATGACTTCTTGAGCTGTCAGATGACATTACGACTTCGTTGCAGCCCAGACTAACCAATCGTCCAGGAACACCATCACCTGGAGGCTTCTGTTCCTAATTGTTGGACAATGGCTTCGACTAGCTTCGTGAAAATCTTCGGAGCTACGCTGAACCTGAAGTGCATAGCTCTGAATATGTAGGCCTCTCTTGCCAGTCTGAAACCAAGGTAGGGGAGAATTGCCGACGTATCAGAAGAGGGCAATAGGCGTCTGTAAGATCTATGGATATGGTGTAGGCCCGCTGGGGTAATAGGGTCCGTATTTGCGAGATAGTCAGAATCTAGAACTTGTTGTTCATAATGAATTTGTTTAGTACAGACAAGTGCAGAACAGTTCGAAGAGTGTTCAAATCTTTCTTGGGCACGCAGAATAGCTGCCCTTAAAAGTTCATGGATTTTGTGCAATGGATGACTCCCTTCCGGAGAAGATCCTGAACATAATCCTTCAAAAATGGAGTTGAGGGTTGGAATAATCTCTTGAAGTGGGATGGTTTCTGTCTCCATTTCTAGCCTAGTCCTTTTGAGACTATGCTGTGAGCCCAGTGAACAGGTGAAGTCGTCCCCCTACCGGGAGCTCCTCGTTGTTGTGAAGGACCTGTGTCTTTAACCGCCTTGCCTCTACTTCCTCGGCCTCTAGATTTACCGCCTTTTCCAGACCTTCCCCTGCTACTGGTGCCCTTCCTTTTAGCTCTGGCAGGGTGGAATGTGGTGGTGGGTCTCTCATACACTGAGCTGAAGGCTGGAGACTGATACATACTGCTGGGGAAAAGTGTATACAGTCTGAGGGATAGCAGCAACTGAGGCTGTCACAACAGGAAAGGATTTCCTTCCCTTAAAGTGTCGTCTGGGCTTCTTGTCTTTGGGCTGATGTCCTTCACTGGGGATAAATTTCTATTTAAGAGGACATATCCCACTTGTCTATAAGGCTCTTATTCTCCTGAGCCACTTTGTCCATGATTTCCTTAACCAATTTCTTGGGAAAGAGGTCTTTCCCACAAATATTGGAGTCAATCAGCTTTCTACGTTCATGCCTGATCGTAGTAGCGGCTAAGACGAGTTCTTTACATGCTCTTCTGGCTAGGAAGAAAGCATGGAGATCTCTATGAAACATGGTTAGGGGAGTCTTCGCCAAGACAGGGAAAAGATCAGATTTGGAATAGTTTGGAAGGATAAGGAGGTAGATAATTCTCTTTACCTTTTAATACTTCCCTTAATAGGGATTTGGGAATTCTAGGCAGTTTCTCATTAACCTGCTTGCCTCCAATGTCTTTATCTAGTTTTTCAACGGGAAAGGTATGTTGAACATCCTCCCAACTGCCCGAATCATAAGGAAGGGCTAGGGAGACAGGTTTGTACTTCTCTAGCTCTGGCAATGGTCTACCCTCCACTACTGCTTTCTTTACAGCCTCTAAGCTTTTAGAGGCGAAAGGGAAGACAGTATCCTTGGGGGCTACAAAGGTGGCCTGCTTCCTGCCAAGATCAGCCTCCTGGCTAGTGCAGTGTTAACGTGTTTGCCCAGCATTTGCATGGCAGCAGATCGATCCCCACCCGGGACTGTGAGTTCAAGCTGTTTACTGGGGAGGCCACTGCTATGTTAGGGCACCACAGTGGGGGTTGGGCTTGCCCAGCTCACATTCTGGTGAGCATCTATTCTGATGGAACTGGAACTGAAACCAGACACCTTTAACCTTTTAACCTTTAGTGAATTCGGCCATCTTCAGCTCCTTTAGCAAAAGAGACTGAGCCTTGCTATGGTTCAGGATGATTATTTCCTTAGGGATATTATCATCCCTAATGGACGTTTTTGAGTTAAACCTTACATAGCAGTAAGGATACGTATCAATCGATGGGGAGAATTCCAAATCCGAGTCTGGCTTGGAACCCAAACCCTCTCCGATGTGGAGGTACTCTTCACTTAAGGCCATATGCTTAACATAACGTCAATGGTTCTTAATTGTGTATTCTGGCAGGCTCGAAGCTGGTGGAGCCTTAGAAGCAGGTGCCTTTTGTAAAGCGTCTATCCTTGCCATGAGATCCGCTTGAGAACATTCATGTTTGGCAGTTAGGTTTTCCATGAAAGCATTCATGGACACCATATACTGTATTCCATTTGACTAGGACACGAAA
>NC_090725.1:187089607-187212107 GCF_036898095.1 Palaemon carinicauda
TATAACAGTAAAGCACTTTTCAAACAACATATTAATACAAGCTATCAAATCCACTCAAGTTGGTTAGCCTTTTCTAAGTTAATACTTTAGCATTTAACAGTAAGAAAGCTAGAAATGTGTTGATCTGATGGTAAGTTGTGAGTAAAAAGCCTTTAGAAAATCTCAGATAGATGCAATAACTAGACGGGGGATACAGAATATTTAATCTGCTATCATAAAGGCTTGATAGCCAACCACTCTTGTAAGAGCTAGTGACAAACTTGTTCCTGTTATATACATTCAAACTTTTTCCAAAATCTTTGAAAGAAATACCTTACTTCTACAGGAACATAGAAAAAATGGTAGTGAAAACAATGCAGTCAAGGTCAGTTATGCAAAAAAATTTACTATAAATATTCTGAATTCATTTAGAAAAACTTTATTCCTTTATTTGATCACAACTAAACACATCCATCCTCCACACCAACTAGTTAAAAGTATGCTAATAGATTACAAGACAGATATTTCCCAACAAGGCACAGTATGGCTAATGAATCATGAGTATTAGTAAACAAAAGGTCATAGATACTTCTAACAATAAAAAGCATATTTCTTGTAAAGATAAATGGTCGACATAGGCAGATTTTTCTCAAACTTACACAAAAATTTATTGTGACCTAAAATAATAGTAAATTTCCAAGTAAAAATTAGTTTTATGACAGTAAACAGTGATAGCCACATGATCTGTACTGCTGATGCTATTTCTTTAAGTATTTGAGAGAGAATGAACAGTACAGTATCGTTAAACAAAATTTTCCGAAGACCTGGATACACAAATAAATGATATTGGGGATATACTAATGATGAATATTGAAATGATCATCCACTTCGACAGGACAAATAAACTGAAATTATGAAGACACTACTTGGGAGAAATTACTAAACAATAGAGGAAAATATAAAAATGTTTTCATAATAAAATAATTTTTTGAACATACTTACCCGCTGGTTATATAACAATGGCTTAAGTCCCTGACGTCCGGCAGAAATTCAAATCTCGCGGCAATCGCAGATAACGTTGCCAGGTGTACACTAACGCCACCACGGAGCTAGGCAGAACCATTCCATCCAGCAGCAGATTTTCCATGCCCATAGGTCTCTAGAGGGGAGGAGGGTGGGATTATAAGTTATATAACCAGCGGGTAAGTATGTTAAAAAATTTATTTTATTATGAAAATATAATTTTTAAACATTAAACTTACCCGCTGGTTATATAACAATGGCTGATTGACACCCTTGGTGGCGGGTCAGAGACGGCAACATTGTTGGAATATCACTTAAGAGTTGAAAATTAAAACAAGCTTAAGGGTTCGTGCCTATTAAGGAAGCTGACTTCAATGGTTCTCTGCCTTATTATGTCTGCTATCCATCGAGATCCAGCGGTCCGCCCAGAGGGCTGAAGAACTCTAGGAGCTGTCAAACGGTGAAAAAACCTATATGCTGACAAGACCTCAACTAATACCCTTGTTCCGGGCGCTCTCAAGGAACAAAATGACCACCTGACTAAATCAAAGATTGCGGAAGACTGCCGAACAGTCTCCACATACAACCATAAAAATATATACAAGTTCCAAGAGGAGAAAAGGGTACTAGGTATTATAGGAGTGTAGTGGTAGATCCTTCACCTACTACTGCATTTGCTGCTACGAATGGTCCTAAAGTGTAGCAGTCCTCATACAGAGTCTGGATACGTTTTAAGTAATGCGATGCGAATATAGATTTACTCCTCCAAAAGGTTGTATCCATGATGCTTTGCAGAGAACGATTTTGTTTAAAAGCTACAGAAGTTGCTACAGCTTTTACTTCACGAGTCTTAACTTTAAGCAGCTTAAGATCTGCCTCATCACAGTGTGTGTGAGCTTCTCTAATTAAAAGTCTCATGAAATATGATAAGGCGTTTTTAGACATAGGTAATGAAGGCTTTTTGATTGCACACCAAAGGGCTTCAGAATTGCCTCTTAACTCTTTAGTTCTGTCCAGATAGAATTTTAGTGCTCTAACCGGACACAGAACTTTCTCCAACTCTTCACCCACCATCTCAGAGAGATTAGCAATCTCGAAAGACTTTGGCCGTGGGTGAGAAGGACGTTTGTTTTAGGCCAGAAATTCAAGTTTATGGGAGCATATGGCTTTCCCGTTTCTGAAGCCAATGTTCTTGCTAAAAGCGTGAACTTCACTGACTTTCTTAGCTGTTGCTAGGCTTACTAAAAATAGAGTCTTTAAGGTCAGATCTTTAAAGGAAGCCGAGTGCAAAGGTTCAAATCTGTCACTCATGAGGAATTTTAAAACCACAACCAAATTCCAGGCTGGTGATTCCTTTTGATGCTTCTTGGAGGTTTCAAAAGATCTGAGAAGATCCTGAAGGTCCTTGTTATTAGAGAGATCTAAATTCCTGTGCCTGAAGAAAGCAGCCAGCATACTCCTGTACCCTTTGATGGTTGAGGAGGAAAAATAGTGCTTTTTTCTAAGCTCTAAAAAGAAATCGGCAATTTGAGTTACAGAGGTACTGGATGAAGAAACTGAGTTAGCTCTACACCATCCTCTAAAAACCTCCCACTTGGACTGATACACCTTGATGGTAGAAGTCCTCCTTGCTCTAGCAATAGCCTTGGCTGCCTCCTTCGAAAATCCTCTAGATCTTGCAAGTTTTTCGATAGTCTGAAGGCAGTCAGATGTAGAGCTTGGAGGTTTAGATGGTTTCTTGCCAAGTGAGGTTGTTTGAGTAGATCTATTCTCAATGAAAGGCTTCTTGGAACATCCACCATCCATTCCAGTACCTCTGTGAACCAACCTCTTTTGAGACACGAACTTTTGTAATACCTTGTGTAGCACTTTGAATGGGGGAAATGCGTACACATCCAGGTGGGACCAATCCATCAGGAATGCGTTTGTGTGTGACGCTTCGAGGTCTGGAACTGGAGAGCAATAAGTCTCAAGCCTTTTTGTTTTTGAGGTTGCGAATAGATCTATTAGGGGGCGACCCCAAATCTGCCAAAGATTTTGCATACCTCTAGATGCAATGTCCACTCTGTGGGAAGAACTTGATTCCTTCTGCTTAGGCCGTCTGCCATCACGTTCTTCTCTCCCTGTATGAACCTTGTCAACAGGGATATCTTCCTTTGTTGTGCCCATACGAGGAGTTCTTGCTATTTCGTACAGTGGCCTCGAGTGCGTCCCCCCTTGTTTTGCTATGTACGCCAATGCTGTGGTGTTGTCGGCATTGACTTGTACTACTTTATTTAGTACCAACTTCTCGAAACCCTTGAGAGCCAACAGGATTGCCAACAGCTCCTTTTGATTGATATAGAAGCTTTTTTGTTTCCTTGTCCACAGACCTGAGATCTCTGACTTTCTCAGTGTTGCTCCCCACCCCGAGTCCGAGGCGTCGGAAAACAACACAAGGTCTGGGTTCTTTTGCTCAAACAAGAGGCCTTCCTGAAGCCTGTTTATGTTGTTCCACCACTGAAGGCACTCTTTTATTGGTTCCGTAAGAGGAATGCTTTTCTTGTCAAGGCTGTCCTCTTTGTTCCAATGGTAATTGAGATGGAACTGAAGGGGTCGTAGGTTTAGTTTCCCCAGAGACACAAACTGCTCCAGTGAAGAGAGGGTTCCCAGGATGCTCATCCACTCTCTTACTGTACAAAACTCCTTTAAAAGGGTACAAAGTTTTAGGAGAGCTAGCTGTATCCTTGCAGGTGACGGAAAAACCTGAAAAGCCAGACTCTGAATCTCCATCCCTAAATACAGAATCTTCTGGGATGGGATCAACTGGGACTTCTCTGAATTCACCAGAAGTCCTAGTTCTTCTGACAGACGCAAATCCTTCAGACAGCGATTGAGGGAGGGAGCACTTATTAGCTAATCGTCCAAGTACAAGGAGGCTCTGATGCCTCTTGAATGGAGCATGCTCGCCACATTCAACATTATCTTTGTGAAGACTAGAGGGGTGGTGCTGAGGCCGAAACACAAGGCCCGAAACTGGAAGACCTCCTTCCTGTACACGAACCTCGGGTAAGGTTTGCAACTCGGATGGATTGGGACATGAAAATAAGCGTCCTGGAGCTAAAATGAGACCATCCAGTCGCCCTTTCTTACTGCTGCAAGCATAGTCCTCTTAGATTCCATTGAAAACTTTGTCTTCTGGACATAGTTGTTGAGGGCACTTATGTCCAGGACTGGTCTCCATTCTCCCGAGTGCTTGGGAACCAGGTACAGCCTATTGTAAAAACCTGGTGATTTTAAGTCCCGTACCCTCTCTATTGCCTTTTTCTCTAGCAAGAGACACTTGAAGCTGCATGGCCTGCTTCTTCGATTCCTCCTTGTATTTGGGAGAGAGATCCACAGGGTCTATAACTAACGGAGGTTTCGAAATAAACGGGATCTTGTAACCCTCTTTTAACACTAGAACGGACTAAGGGTTCGCTCCCCTTCTCTCCCAGGCTTGCCAAAAGTTGTTTAGCTTGGCCCCCACTGCTGTCTGAAGGCGAAGGCAGTCAGACTCTGCTTCGGCCTGACCTAGAACCTCTCCTTCTAGTCCTTCTACTATCGGGTCTGAAGCTACCCTACTGACCGATCTTCCACGAAAAAGCTGTGATGCTTGAGGGAAGGAAGAATCCCCCTTTGGTCTACAGGCAGAGAATGAAGATGGAAGAACCTTTCTAGCTCTTTTGGAGACTAAGTCGTGAGTAGCTTTTTGTGTTAGGGCAGCAGCAGCCTCCTTTACTGTCTCCTGCAGGAATAGAGAAGGAGAAAGAGGTGCATTAAGCAATTCTGACCTCTGAAAAGGAGTGACTCCTATGGAGAGAAAAGAGCACATAGTTGACCTCTTTTTAACGACTCCGGCTTTAAACAGGGCTGCTAGCTCATTCGTGCCGTCTCTAACAGCTTTATCCATGCAAGATATTACATGTATAATGTTCGCAGTTTCAGAATCCTTTATTGCAGAAACTTTCTTTCCCAAGGTGCCCAGAGACCAATCAAGGAAGTTGAATATTTCAAATGCCCTATAGATGCCTTTGAGAGGATGGTCAAACTCAGACATGGACCATAGGACCTTCGACCTTCTCATAGCCAAGCGACAAGAAGAGTCCACTAAACTCCTGAAGTTGCCTTGGGCAGAGGCAGGAACTCCCAAGCCTAAGACCTCCCCTGTCTCATACCATATGCTAGACTTGGAGGCTAACCTGGCTGGAGGAAAAGCAAAGCCTGTTTTGCCTAGAACTCTTTTAGATTGCATCCACACACCCATCAACTTTAATGCTCTCTTTGAAGAGCGAGAGAGAACCATCTTGGTAAAATTCGATGCTCTTGCTGTCATTCCCAAGGTAAACTCCGATGGAGGTGAACGTGGAGCTACAGGAGCAAAGTGATCAGGAAATAATTCTGTAAAAACTAACAATCTTTTTGCGATCTACAGAGTGTTGAGGTGTTTTATTCTCTTCCTCTTCCGAGATAACATCCAAAGGCTCATCCAGAGAGGAATGATCATCCAGATCTTCTTCCGTACGAATTCCAGCCGCTGTAACAGCGTCCTGTTCCAAAAGGTGTCGCTTGCGAGCATAAGCGTCAGCAGCGTGGTGCGCGCGATCAAGTCGTTCGGTATGTTTGTCTACCTGACGATCGCTAATATTGCGCTCGACGTCACGTCCGTGCGCATGTTGAATCGTATCTGATTGACATTGGGCGTCACGGTATGATAGACGTTCGACGTCACGTTCTTGTTGTTCGACGTCACGTTTGGCTTGGCGCACGACGTCACGCTCAGCTGCCTGACGTTTGTCGCCGCGCCTGGAAGTCTGGCGCTTGGCGTCACGCTTAGCCGCTTGACGTTTATTATAAAGAGAAGCAGAAACGCCTTTAGAATTAGCAGCCTTATCACGCTGTTCAACATTGCATACGTTGGTAGGCTGCCTGTGCGACAACGTGTCATGATCAGGACCAAGACGAACCCCCACTTTGCTAACAGCAGGCTGATACGACTGCATGAAAGATGAGAGTTGCTTCTTCATGTCTCGCAGCATAGTCCAATTAGGATCAACCTTAGACGACACAGGTGTCGAAACTTCTATTGCGAACTTGCCTTCCTCATCGCTTGCATAACGCTCCACATTATCAGGAGATGAAGCCCAATCTGGTGGAAGCGGTGGTGCATGTACCATGACACCAGATTCAGGAACAAGCTCCGACTCAGTTTGAAGTAAACCCTTGTCAACCTCCGACATTCTGTCAGGACATTTCGGAGGAGAACCTCCAATAGATGAATGAAAACGCTCTGGCGAATCCAAATGGCTGATCATGCCGCTGTGCCACTACATCTGCTTTTCTCTTAAGAGGTCTGGAAGCATGACGCCAGACCTTGCCATGAGTAGATTCATCCGAAGATGAGGACAAAAAACTAACCTCACCTTTCCCATGGTGAGGGTGAGCGACCTGCGATGCGACAACAGGAACGCTCGAGGGGACGTCTGCGTGAGCGATGGCGCCTCTCGTTCCCTTTCGCCGATCGACATTACATCTCACATGGGTTCGGGAGCTTACAAGAGGTCTAAGGCTAGGTGAACAACAGTATCGCGCAGACGCACCCTCCACATCACTGAACACATTAATAGCACTTTTAACACTCACACTTTTAAGTTGGTTAACGTCGGACATGAGTTGGTTTCTGTCCGCCACTAGCGATTCTACCCTTACTCCACGAGCTTGAATCGCTGTCATCATATCTTTCATCGTCGGTTCGGATGAAACAGTATTAGTGTTTGGATCTACCACTACAGGGGAAGAGTTAGGTTCAATGATATTAGAAGCAGATAAATCTCTAGATCGAGAAGAACTACGTCTAACTCTATCCCTCTCTAATTTGCGAGAGTAGCGTTCAAAAGCTAATCACTTACTCTTGGATAATGAAAAACATTCTTGACATCGGTCTTCATATACACAAATTTTACCCCTACATTTCGTACAAATAGAATGGGGATCCACAGAGGCTTTTGGAAGCCGAGTCTTACACCCTTTCACACACTTCCTACATGAAGGGGAGGGGTCGGTCATATTGAAAGGTAAACAGAGAGATCAAATACAAGCAAAGGTATAAAAATAATCCAAATAAGTCAAATCCAACAGGTATTTAAGAGAATCCGAAAGCGAGTCCAATAATGTGAAAGCCAATAACCAAAAAAACAATATACATCACCAAGATCAGCGTCAAATTCCAATTAGTTAGCGAGTGAATTCCTGACGTTGTTGCCAAAACGGCGGCAGGAGAAAATCTGGTGCTGGATGGAATGGTTCTGCCTAGCTCCGTGGTGGCACTAGTGTACACCTGGCAAAGTTATCTGTGATTTCCGCGAGATTTGAATTTCTGCCAGACGTCAGGGACTTAAGCCATTGTTATATAACCAGCGGGTAAGTTTAATGTTTAAAAAAAAAAATCTTATGATAAGTAAATGATGAAGAGGTGTCATCAGTCTCTTGATAGAAAAAAATGCAAGCTCTTATCCTCTATAACATAATGATCAGATCAGGGGGTTCTGGAGAAAATAAAGTGATGAGTGTGACAATTAACCCTTTTACCCCCAAAGGACGTACTGGTACGTTTCACAAAACTCATCCCTTTACCCCCATGGACGTACCGGTACGTCCTTGAAAAAAACTGCTATTTAAATATTTTTTTTTGCATATTTTTGATAATTTTCTGAGAAACTTCAGGCATTTTCCAAGAGAATGAGACCAACCTGACCTCTCTATGATGAAAATTAAGGCTGTTAGTGCAATTTAAAAAAAAATATACTGCAAAATGTGCTTGAAATAAATAACTCCTGGGGGTTAAGGGTTGGAAATTTCCAAATAGCCTGGGGGTAAAAGGGTTAAGATCCAAAGATGAAGCAATCTCAAGCAAACAAGTAACAAAAACTGAATACAATTAATACTATACACTGAATTACCCTCAAAAAGCTCAATAATTACCCGATTAGAAATACTAAAGATTTAACAAAATATACGAAAATCAATGAACATTTGTACTGAATAAATTTTAGCATTGCAGTACTGTACTTTCAAATTCGGACACAGCTACTTTTCTGAAGAACTAAAATGGATCCCTATACAAACTTTTTAAACGAAAAATGGCAGAAATAAAATCTGAGCTGAGCTGAAGGTGCTTACTACTAAAGTGGACACTGAAGGAAAAGCTTTAAATTTAACTGATAGTAAATTTATTCTTAGAGAAAACCTAGAACTTGAAGTAAGCAGTGGGAATAATTCACAGTTAATCAATAAAGTAGTGAATAACAATATGGCATAGATGAAAATACTTTGAAAAATGGGATAGATAAGTAACTTAAGACATAAAAAGTTCAGGTTAAAATTTCAGAGGTGAGGAAGTTACATTAATGGCCTCCCATGACCGTTCTGGTTCATATGATCCAAATTTATAAATCCATCCACGCCTGGTGTCCCTTGAACAATAACAAATATATACTGTATACTCCTTTAATTATCACCTTTTCAACTAGACTATTCAAATAGTAATCCTTGTGATTTCCCAAAAAGTATTTTTAAATATATATTCCATTTAAAACCACTTCACATAAAATTCATAACATAGGCAATGAAGGCATTTATAATACCAATAAAACAATAAATGATATTACTAAAGCACAATGTCTCACAGGAGTATATATGGCGAGTGATTGTGACGCAGTTCCGGTAGGCCCTGCTGCTTCCTCCGGTCACCTTGGATGACCGCGGAGGTAGCAGCAGTAGGGGATTCAGCGTTATGAAGCTTCATCTGTGGTGGATAACGGGGAGGGTGGGCTGTGGCACCCTAGCAGTACCAGCCGAACTCGGTTGAGTCCCTTGTCAGGCTGGTAGGAAAGTAGAGAGGAAAGGTCCCCCCCTTCTTTTTTATTTGTTTGATGTTGGCTAACCCCCAAATTTGGGGGAAGTGCCTTGGTATATGTATGTACTAAAGCACAAGGAACTTTCCTATATACTTTTTCGATTCTGTGGCAATTAACATCCCAAGGGTCAGTAAGACACTGCTGCCATATTCTTTTGACTATTTTGTCAGGTAGATAGAGTAACTAAGTCACAAATATTTAAGATACTGTATAATGTACACTAACTTATATTTTTGCTAACTACAAAAAAATTAAAACCCCATATAATTTATTTGCATATCATAGAATTGTTTCAATATTTTATTTTATACTATGAAATACATCATTAATGACTTTAGTAAAGAAGGTCTACCTTCAAATTGTGTCAATAATGTACGTTTACAATAACTGCGACCTAAAAATAGTACTGTACTTGAGAGTATTGCAATTATTTTGTGAACTATATAACAGATGGCTCACCACAGATAAACTTTAAAGGACTATTTACTGTAGAAAAGTCTATGTGACAGCTGCTTTAACAATTATTTCAAGGATATCTTAATCTTTGTATATACAGTTTATTTGGATTTAATAACTGTTTCCTTTTCCTTTGTGGCCATTTACTTCACAGTTAGTCATCTGCCTTGGTGGTTTTGATAATCCACATATTTAGATCAGTAAAATACTTTAAAATTTACATTCTTCGCGAACCTCTTCTCAATGTCATCTAAGGATTGCGGCACAGTGCAATATACTGTATGTGTTCCCAGCATTTTCTCTTTCCTTTTTACCCCTTCTATTGCACTGCAACTGTATATTACTGTTATAATAACATGATACTATCCACTATAGCACTAGTAAAATCATTTGATAATTATAGCAGTAAAATAACAATAAATAAAAAACAAATACCTCTATTAACAATAACTATATCGCTTACACACGTAACCTACTCGGTGATAAACACATTCCACAGAAATTTTAATAATAAAAATTATCAAAAGGAGGCTCATACATACAATTTGTTCAAGAAGTATTTTATATTATATAATGCATGATGAAAAATATAAATTTGTATTTCAATTATATGAAAAGATTCTCTATGAAAAAAATAATGAAATTAGAATTTATATTTCTTAAGATAATCAGTAACGTCCTTATTTGTTAACAAAAAAAAAAAAATTGCATGTTTCCAAAAGTTATCATCACATGATTATATAAAATATATTCAACTAAAAATTTATTTTGAATTCCTGTATCAAACACCACGGTCAATCATATAATTAAACTTCCCTTTACAGCCTATCAGCTGTTAAAGTTAGATTTTATGTCAACATCAACCTTTATTTTATCCTGACCACTGCAATTTTATACAGTTTGGAAAGTAATGAAAATTAGAGCACAACATACTTCCTTATCTTACTTTAAAGAGCTTTCTCTAGAAAAATGTGCACACTTCTCTGTTAATAAATAAGAAGCTAAAGGAAAAGCATTTCTTTATAAATCAAACAAATCAACTTAAGCTGTGTTGGTAGACTGACTAGTAATAGAATAGCTCTGCTAGGCGTTTCTAAAGTTGATCGTTAAACTGTTCTGTAAGAGTACAGTAGAGAGATACTGGACAGAAATGTGCATAAAGTTTTATGCAATAAATTTGTCTATGCAAAATCTGCATTAAATCAAATTAATACATAAAATACTGTGGGAAACATTGTAAAAAGGAAGTAAGGATACAAAGGAAGTACAGATGGAATATAATAGGATAATATAGATAATACACAAAAAGAAAGGTTATGAGGAATAAACGTAGACTAAACGGAATAATAAAAATGTGTGAATACCAGAAATAAAAAAGAAAATAAAAAAGAAGGAAGAATGGAAGATGAAGTATGTGATTTGCACCAAATGTGAACAAAACTATTATCTTTCTCTTAATAGTTATTCAAAGCTACAATGGAAAGGTTGAGTGCTTGTAATCTATTATACCGGAAAGAATCAATATTCAAGGAAATAAGCTGAAAATAACTAATTAAATGGCAGGAAATTAAATTGAAGGGATAATTAAGTAAGATTTAATACTACGTGAAGGTAAAGGGAAATCATAATAAAGTAGAAATACAACATAACTAAATCATATAAAACATAAAACTTTGGACGTGAAAACAATGTAGTAGCCTACAGTATGTCATTATGGCATTTGCTGACTGCATGTAAGTAGTGGTTAGTTGGTGATGGGGGTAATGAGTTAACTGATACTAGGGCACCAATATTACATAGTTTTTATATCTTCATGGTGGTTCTGTTACCTAACCCCCACAAAGCTTGAGGGTTCACTGTATCTATTGCATTGTATACTTTGTGGCAGGTTTTTGTTCCCAGAATTTTTGGCTTCATTTCAACAACCTTACCTTTTTCCCCAAAATAGCAAGAGGTACCTTTAAGTAAAATATTTAATAATATGAATATGGTCCCTGACATTTCAGCGTTATATATTTTTCTACCCAATTAGTAAACACAAAGATCTAGTCATAAAAAACTGCAATAGACATCATATTCAAAGCGAAGAGAACATTACCAACATTTTCGTGTTACAAAACTATCAACTTGCCTAAATTTTTAATCACATTTAGTTTCTTGGAAAAAAAAAAAAAAAAAAAAGGAGGATTTTGAAGCAAAATGAAAAATCTATTTTTGGGTGAGATAGCCATGCAGTCCTGATGGAGCTAAATATCCCTTAGAAAGCTGCCTAAAGGAGCCTTCCATCAGGACGACATGGCTGAGCCCCAAAAAGTAACTTTAAGGCTACACGAACAAATCTCTATACTGAAGAATGAGTATTCCTGAACAAATGAACTTTCCTAAATTTAATTGTTATATTTCTAGAAACCTAAATTCTTGGGCTTCATTACTACAAACATGTAAGCATTTCATTACTGCTAGTCAGACCATATAGTAATAAAATTCACATATGGAGTCAGTCTCCAACAGCTAATTGTCTCCCACACTGCTTTTGCAAGAAAGCTCATGTGAAATCATAAGTCTATTCAACTTGAATGCTCAAGATTCCCAGTTTTATTCATGATATTTCAAACCCTACATTTTGTTTCAATAAAGTTTTTTTTTTTATAATGTATAAAAAAACTAACATGCATATACAGTAGTCATCACTCCTGGTTGGTTTTATAAGGGAACTGTAGGTACCTACAGTCATCCCTTTATATCAATCTATTTGATTAATTTTGCAGACGCCAAAAATTCATCAAATGCAATAGTTTTTGCTATTTGAGAGATTCACAGTTAGAGAATAACAAATGCAGGGCAGCATTCATAATTATATAACACTCACTACATGACAGCCTCTTACTGCAAACACAGTGTATATACTGTAGTCATTATCACACATAGCTTTAAAATTCACTTATACAGTATAGTGACAGTGTCAGTCTAATCAACCCTGCTCAACTCTCAGAAAGGATCACTTCATACCATCATTGTATAACAGTAATACAGGACACCAGCTTAATGAAAATATTTGAATGCAATTACTCATTATTCTAAAAAGTAGTTTAGTATTTAGATATATAACAGTACATTCAGAAAGCATTCAATTATATAAAACAGAGTGGATTGTGGCTAGTGATATTTAGAGTATATATGGGGTTTGTGTATTATATTGAAGCACTGTCCAGCATTTTCTGTTTACTAAATGCAGTTATCTGCTTTTAATCACACTATTATTGAGAATTCTATTACTTTAGTCTTTCCTTTCAAGGCCAAGATACTCAAGTCAAAGTTTCTTTATGGCGGGAGCATACATTCAGGGATTTTTAACATTAGCGGGCTACCTAGCCCTTGCGTATGTTAAGGAGTTACTGCTTCATTTACTTAAGTATTCCATTTTCTAGTGTTTTTTAATTGGTACTGAAATGTTCTATTTGTGAGTGGTGGGCTATTTAGTTAATACTAAATTTAATTTCTGTTCAGTTTACTATCATCTTTAGAATACAGGAGTACATGATTAGGTCCTAATGTATGGCAGTGCTTATAGCCCTTTAGATCCAGTAACTTTCTTTCTTTTACATTTTACTTGTACAGAATTTTTATAAAATATGTACAACTATATATCAAAGAAAGCCAATTTATTCAGCTATGTTATAATGAATATTTAAATTCTTGGTTCATAAGGTTTTTGCTAAAATTACTAACAAATGATGTTCCCAAAAAAGGAATGGGAATTGAGTGATAAATTTATTTGTGTGGGAGTAAGATTGAAATAATTCAAGAAGATTAAAACTGAACCATTGGTGGGTTCATACTTTTGCTGGGGTAGTTGAAACCACAGGCTGCAAAGTTCCACAGACTATTGAAGAGCCTGTGCACTCAAAAGCAAAGTTGGTACAAGTATTTAAGAGAACAATTTAATAAGTATGGCCCCAATACACTACCGCATACTTTTTATAGGTTTTAAAGAGAGAAATTAGAAAGACTTTGAGAGTAACAGCAGAAAATGTTATATGGTGTACTATGCAAGGAATCTAGGTATTCGACTTGGACTCATTCCTGCACTTTGCTGCACTAGAAGAAAGATCTCTAAGTATTTGTCAACAAGTATGACTTGACTATCTATGTGTTCCCTTACTGGAACTATTTCATCACTAAAAATACCCCGGGATTTGTTAACCTCGGAAATCTTTGCTACCATAATTGTGTGACTCCTCCAGGAAAGTACCTTACTTTAGGATACAAATGTGCTGAGCATATGGGGTACAAGAACCCTGTCACACTAAAAGCCTTGTGCCAATCTGTTGGTGATCTCAATCATTGTTGTTTGGATTGCGAGCAGGAAGATTTTCAAATGTACAGTACCTACTAATTTGATTACATGATTATGGAAAGCTCATTACTTTAATAAATGGATGTGTATGTTGATTAAAAATTTGAAGATTTTATGGGAAAATGTAGATAAGCTAAGCTTCTAAAGAAGCCGCAGTATGAACATCTGAGTATAAAAATAATAATTTCTATTACTAAAATTCTGTTTTTGCCACAATTTTATTTTCTAATGCTATATTGGGGGCTCTTACCATTTACTTTTGGGTTGGCATTTACTTTCTCAACATCATCATCTTCACTGTAAACAAAGCAAAGTAAATTGGTCTCATCTTAGATCTTGCACATTGTATATTTCCCCCAAAATTATAGTAAACTTCCTTTTTTTTATTTTTATATACAACATACCTTTTTTGAGACTCCTCCTCTCTTCACATTGCCATTAATAAAGAGAGGAGTGTCAAAAAAGGCATAATGTTTATAAAAATAAAAAATAGAAGTTTACAATATTTTTTGGGGAAATATACTCTGTGCAAGATCTAAGATGAGACCAATTTGCTTTGCTTTCTTTACTGTGATGTGGTGCTTCTCAGGTTATAAAAGTGCTAGCAAACACAATGAATTCCAAGACAACTATTTTCTGATTGGAATGGCATTAAAATGTTATTTTCATTAGTAAAATAAATTTTTGAATATACTTACCCGATAATCATGTAGCTGTCAACTCTGTTGCCGACAGAAATCTACGGTCGGGATACGCCAGCGATCGCTATACAGGTGGGGGTGAACACCACAGCGCCATCTGTGGTCAGGTACTCCAGTACTTCTTGTCAACACCACCTCAATTTTTTCCTCGGTCCACTGGTTCTCTATGGGGAGGAAGGGTGGGTCAATTAAATCATGATTATCGGGTAAGTATATTCAAAAATTTATTTTACTAATGAAAATAACATTTTTCAATATTAATCTTACCCGATAATCATGTAGCTGATTCACACCCAGGGTGGTGGGTGGAGACCAGCATACATGTTAACAAAGAAGCTAAGTATCCCGTATTTTATTTTATTAGTTATTCAAAAATAACATAAAATAAATAAGTACCTGGTAAGGAAGACGACTTGAACCATTACTCTGCCTTTATTAAGTACGTCTTCCTTACTGAGCGTAGCGGTCCTCTTAGGATGCTGAACGACTCTTAGGTGCTGAAGTATAAAGGGCTGCAACCCATACTAAAGGACCTCATCACAACCTTTAACCTCGGCGCTTCTCAAGAAAGAATTGACCACCCGCCAAATCAACAAGGATGTGGAAGGCTTCTTAGCCGACCGTACAACCCATAAAAAGTATTCAAGAGAAAGGTTAAAAAGGTTATGGGATTATGGGAATGTAGTGGCTGAGCCCCCGCCTACTACTGCATTCGTTGCTACGAATGGTCCCAGGGTGTAGCAGTTCTCGTAAAGAGACTGGACATCTTTGAGATAGAATGATGCGAACACTGACTTGCTTCTCCAATAGGTTGCATCCATAACACTCTGCAGAGAACGGTTCTGTTTGAGGGCCACTGAAGTAGCCACACCTCTCACTTCATGTGTCCTTACCTTCAGCAAAGCAAGGTCTTCTTCCTTCAGATGAGAATGTGCTTCCCTAATCAGGAGCCTGAATAGGTAAGAAACTGAGTTCTTAGACCTTGGAAGAGAAGGCTTCTTGATAGCACACCATAAGGCTTCTGATTGTCCTCGTAAAGGTTATGACCTTTTTAGATAGTACCTAAGAGCTCTAACTGGGCAAAGTACTCTCTCCAGTTCGTCCCCCACCAAGTTGGACAGGCTTGGGATCTCGAACGACTTAGGCCAAGGACGTGAAGGAAGCTCGTTTTAGCAAAAAACCGAGCTGCAAGGAACATGTAGCCGTTTCAGATGTGAAAACTATGTTCCTGCTGAAGGCGTGGATCTCACTTACTCTTTTAGCTGTTGTCAAGCACACGAGGAAAAGAGTTTTTAATGTGAGGTCCTTAAAAGAGGCTGATTGGAGAGGTTCAAATCTTGATGACATAAGGAACCTTAGGACCACGTCTAGATTCCAGCCTGGAGTGGACAACCGACATTCCTTTGAGGTCTCAAAAGACCTAAGGAGGTCCTGTAGATCTTTGTTGGTGGAAAGATCCAAGCCTCTGTGGCGGAAAACCGCTGCCAACATACTTCTGTAACCCTTAATCGTAGGAGCTGAAAGGGATCTTACGTTCCTTAGATGTAACAGGAAGTCAGCAATCTGGGTTACAGTGGTACTGGATGAGGAAACTGCATTGGCCTTGTACCAGCTTCGGAAGACTTCCCCTTTAGACTGATAGACTCTGAGAGTGGATGTCCTCCTTGCTCTGGCAATCGCTCTGGCTGCCTCCTTCGAAAAGCCCCTAGCTCTTGAGAGTCTTTCGAAAGTCTGAAGGCAGTCAGACGAAGAGCGTGGAGGTTTGGATGTACCTTCTTTACGTGAGGTAGACGTAGAAGGTCCACTCCTAGAGGAAGAGTCCTGGGAATGTCGACCAGCCATTGCAGTACCTCTATGAACCATTCTCTCGCGGGCCAGAGCGGAGCCAACCAACGTCAGCCGTGTCCCTTTGCGAGAGGCGAACTTCTGAAGTACCCTGTTGACAATCTTGAACGGCGGGAATGCATACAGGTCGAGATGGGACCAATCCAGCAGAAAAGCATCCACGTGAACTGCTTCTGGGTCTGGAATCGGAGAACAATACAATGGGAGCCTCTAGGTTATCGAGGTAGCGAACAGATCTATGGTTGGCTGACCCCACAGGGCCCAAAGTCTGCTGCAAACATTCTTGTGAAGGGTCCACTCTGTGGGGATGACCTGACCCTTCCGGCTAAGGCGATCTGCCATGACATTCATAACGCCCTGAATGAACCTCGTTACCAGCGTGAGCTTTCGATCTTTTAACCAGATGAGGAGGTCCCTTGCGATCTAGAACAACTTCCACGAATGAGTCCCTCCCTGCTTGGAGATGTAAGCCAAGGCTGTGGTGTTGTCAGAGTCCACCTCCACCACCTTGTTAAGCTGGAGGGACTTGAAGTTTATCAAGGCCAGATGAACCGCCAACAGCTCCTTGCAATAGATGTGAAGTGTCCTTAGCTCCTGATTCCATGTTCCCGAGCATTCCTGTCCGTCCAAAGTCGCACCCCAGCCCGTGTCTGATGCGTCAGAGAAGAGACGGCGGTCGGGTTTCTGAACAGCCAAAGGTAGACTTCCTTGAGAAGAAAGCTGTTCTTTCACCACGTGAGAGTAGACCTCCTCTCTTCGGAAACAGGAATTGAGATCGTCTCTAGCGTCATGTCCTTTATCCAGTGAGCCGCTAGATGATACTGAAGGGGGCGGAGGTGGCGTCTCCCTAACTCGATGAACAGGGCCAGCGATGAAAGTGTCCCTGTTAGACTCATCCACTACCTGACTGAGCATCGGTTCCTTCTCAGCATGCTCTGGATGCAATCTAGGGCTTAGTAGATCCTTGGGGCCGACGGAAAAGCCCGAAAAGCTCGACTCTGAAGATCCATACCCAGGTAGACAATGGTCTGGGATGGGACGAGCTGGGACTCCTCAAAATTGACCAGGAGGCCCAGTTCCTTGGTCAGATCCATAGTCCATCTGAGAATCTCCAGACAGCGACGACTTGTGGGAGCTCTTAAAAGCTAGTCGTCTGACGGAGCCGGACACAAGATCATGGTACTGCTGCACAGTCTGTGAACTGTCAACCATGGGGAAGCGAGGAAGTACCGCGACAACCCGAAGCTGTCTAGACTGTCTGGGTCGTACAGACAACTCCTTATCGGGTTGCTGAGGTTGCCGCACTGCTTCACAACAAGTCACTTCTGCTGGTTGTTGAACGTCTTCCCAGTGACACACTGACTCCGTAAACAAAAAATCCTCTAACAAGGACTAAGCTTGGACTGCATGTCTTGCAACAAAGCTCAAGGTCTATGGGAGCAGGTGTGGTAACAGACGGGGTTAGCGACTGAAGTGGAACCATTACCCTCCCTGGAAGCATGTTATGCTTAAATAAAAGTCCATAGGAGGCTAAGCAGCTAAAGGCTCCTCTCCAAATGACAGAGTCCTCAAAGGAATATCAGAAGGAGGGAGAATAGCACTTTCTCATCTACAGGAACCATATCTGAGAAAAGCTAAGTTCTCTCAGTGAGGGTTTCACTGGTGCAAAAGCAGCAGACTAGAAGGCAACGTTATGAAACTGCTTGACAGTCTAGTGAGTTGGCAACAACCAAAGATGTGTGACTGAGGAGCATGCGGTAAGGTTTGCAGGGCATGCTGTATGCAGAGCATGCTGTATGTAGAGCATGCTGTAAGGTAAGCAGAGCATGTTGCATGGCGTGCGGCTTATGCTGCATGGGATGAGGCTCATGCTGCATGGGATGAGGCTCATGCTGCATGGTATGAGGCTCATGCTGCATGGGATGAGGCTCATGCTGCAAGGGATGAGGCTCATGCCGCATGCGTTGAGGAGGATGCCGCATAGTATGAGGCTCCTGCCTCATGGGTTGAGGCGGTTGCCGCATAGCATGAGGCTCCTGCCTCATGGTTTGAGGAGGATGCCGCATAGCATGAGGCTCCTCATAGCATGAGACTCCTGCCTCATGGGTTGAGGAGGATGCCGCATAGCATGAGGCTCCTGCCTCATGGGTTGAGGAGGATGCCGCATAGCATGAGGCTGCCTCATGGGTAGAGGAGGTTGCCGCATAGCATGAGGCTCCTGCCTCATGGGTTGAGGAGGATGCCGCATAGCATGAGGCTCCTGCCTCATGGTTTGAGGAGGATGCCGCATAGCATGAGGCTCCTGTGAGGTTCCTGCCTCAAGAGTTGCGTCTGCCTCAAGGGTTGAAGAGGTAGCTGCGCAGAGAGAGGCTCATGCTGTGAAGAATGCGGTTGCTGCATGCGTTGAGGCGGCTGCCTCATAGCATGAGGTTCCTGCCTCAAGAGTTGCGTCTGCCTCAAGGGTTGAGGAGGTGGCTGCGCAGAGAGAGGCTCTTGCCTCAAGAGTTGAGGCTCTTGCCTCAAGAGTTGAGGTTCTTGCCTCAAGAGTTGAGGTTCTTGCCTCAAGAGTTGAGGCTCTTGCCTCAAGAGTTGAGGTTCTTGCCTCAAGAGTTGAGGCTCTTGCCTCAAGAGTTGAGGCTCTTGCCTCAAGAGTTGAGGTTCTTGCCTCAAGAGTTGAGGCTCTTGCCTCAAGAGTTGAGGTTCTTGCCTCAAGAGTTGAGGTTCTTGCCTCAAGTGTTGAGGTTCTTGCCTCAAGAGTTGAGGCTCTTGCCTCAAGAGTTGAGGTTCTTGCCTCAAGAGTTGAGGCTCTTGCCTCAAGAGTTGAGGTTCTTGCCTCAAGAGTTGAGGCTCTTGCCTCAAGAGTTGAGGCGGTTGCCGCATAGCATGAGGCTCCTGCCTCAAGGAAAGTGGAGGTTGCTGCATAGCGCTGGTACCTGGCAACTCCCAATGCGGCAGCTCACGCATGGAGGCAGGAGGAGCCTCAACATCATACGTCTGGCAGGGTGGACTGCGCAGAGGTGGAGGAGCGCTCGCAGGAGGAGGTGTGCTAACCTTCTCTGCCTGAAACTCCTGCATCAACACCGCAAGCTGAGACTGCATTGTCTGCAGCATAGACCACTAGAGTTTAAGAAAGACAACAACAAACGGAGCTACTGTCCGTTGAGACTGAGGGTCTAAAACAGCTGGTGCGGCAACAGACGGAGTTACTGCCTGTTGCGATACCACCTTGCCTCTCTTGGAGGTGTGCAGTTGTCGTACTGCAGCAAGTCCGAACTGACCCAGTGCTAATGGCACCACCTAGGAGTTGGACTTGCGCGGAAGGGACCGACTTGCACTTAAAAGCTGCAAGATTTGGTCCATGGTTTCTGCGAGAAACCTCTTCCGCAGACGAGGAATAAAAGGGCTCTCTCGTCTTTGTGTGGGTGGGGTGATCACGTCGGCAACGTGTGTAGATACACCCGAAACCACGGAGGGAAACGTCTGTTCGTCGATCAAGGCCTGATGAACCCATAAGTCCTTCGACATTACTTCTCCCCTGGGCTTGGGAGCTTGTAAGAGGTCCCAGACTAGGCGAACAACTGGCACGAACAGACGAACCCTCGAACGCAACACTGTAACACTTTGCGCTTATCACTTTATCACTTTTGATTTTCTGTTTGCACTTATTTCACTGAACTCGAAACTTTAAGTGGTTTGTACCTGAAACACGCAATTCTATCCTTCATTAAAAGTTAGTAATTGCGAAAACAGTATTACAATGTAACAGAAAAACATAATGAAAGATAAATAATTCAGTGGCTGGAAAAGAGACTAAACACTAGATCAAATAAACTACGTTTAAAATCTCTCACCGCATAAAGCCTGAGAACAAGAATAAAACTCTAGAAACGTTTACCTTCTTCCCCTAAAGAGACTAGGGAGAAGAGCAAAAATGATAACAACGTTACCCGCTTGAACGAAACGTTTATCCTCCTCTCTCTCCCTCCGTCTCTATCTCTCTCTCTCTCTCTCTTGACTTAGAACCTGAGAGATGAGCCCAATTATATATATCGTTAAAACATATTATTGTTAAAGGAAAAAAACTGAAAGATTTCAAATAAAAAGTTCCTTTATTAGAATTAAAACCATTTAAGCTAAGAAAGAATGAACAAAAAGCTAGAATCGGTTTACTCTTACTGCAACGTGACACCGTGAATACTCTCTCTCTATCGTAACGATAGAGCGCAAGTTGAACGTTCTGAACGTCAACAACTGCAGAGACAAAACAAAACGTTAGTTCAACTTTGAAAACAGTACGAGACTATCAAAGAAATTCTTTCAAAAACATTAAAATAGCATAATATGTTAACAGGTAAAAACGAAATGACGGGCTCAATGTTAATTAACTTCGGTTCCAAGAAAAGACCGCCTACTATTAGGAAAGGTCGAATATAAACAAATATAAAAATTAATTTTAATAAGTTTATAATAAAAGGAAGTTAATCGAAGAGGCCTATAAAAGGCGGAGAGATATAAAATAAATCTATAACTTTTGTTAAGCAAAATTAAGAAAGAGAGTCTATACTCTCTTCGACACCAACACTTCCGTCTAAGGGAAGGGTCGGCCATTTAAAAGTGAAAGAGAGTTCATACTCTCTTCGTCACCATAATTAAATCAAATTAATTCCAAAATCTAGCTAAGCTAATGATAAAACTTCATGAATAGCGAAAGTTAAAATCTAGAGCAAATACATCACCAAATCGTGAGCAATAACTCCAGAATCAACAGCGTATCCATGTAGGTCTAGCCGGAGGCACGACAGAGGAAAAATTGAGGTGGTGTTGACAAGAAGTACTGGAGTACCTGACCACAGATGGCGCTGTGGTGTTCACCCCCACCTGTATAGCGATCGCTGGCGTATCCCAACCGTAGATTTCTGTCGGCAACAGAGTTGACAGCTACATGATTATCGGGTAAGATTAATATTGAAAATTGGATGATTTCCAGTCATGTAGATGAATCCAGAGGTATGACATTTGGCTAACTACTGACAATACACCTATCACAGATATCGAGAAATTGTACTAATACTTCAAGAGCATGAGCTATAAAAGTTTAGATATAATTTAATGACAAACTCCTCTGAATTTTCTGGATATTTTATCTATAAATTGCCATAACAGCCGGCAAAATCATTAAATCACTCTAAATCTCCATATATGCTTCTGTATTTGCATTAATATTATGAATATAGTATAAATCAGAGAGAAAGAGAGTAAGCACGGTCAAACTTGGTGATATAATTCTTGCCTAAGACTAAGCAATAGTTCACACCTCTTATTGAAAGTTCATCTTACAGTTATATACTGTCAATACTTGTAAATGCATATCAAACCATATTTTGTATGCTATATATATATATATATATATATATATATATATATATATATATATATATATAAATAATATACTGTATATATATATATATATATATATATATATATATATATATATATATATATATATATATATATAAGTAATGTATAGCACATGTGAAAGAGTGATAGGGATAATTGTATTTGTATCCTGGCATATAAGTTTATGATTCCAAAAACTAAGAAATAATGAATAATAAGATTTAAAGGTATTATTACACTGTATATAAACTTTGGTAGGTTAGAGCATATAGAGTACTGTAAGTATATATACAATGTTTATCAGATGTTTTGGATATTAGGAAATTATATTAAAGCTACTGTTTGTTATCTATGAGTGCACACATTCTTGATAGCAGCAGCTTGATATCAGATGATGACAAACAACAGAGAAAATAAAAAGCTTGGTACTTCTTGTTAAAATACACCAAAAATTAATCTGAAAGAATAATTACAAAAATACTACAGTATAATGATGCATAATTTAAAAAATCTAGAATTATCTTTTACTCGTGTAATGCAGTAAGCTGTTACTTAACACTAATAGTCTGCTGAGGACATCTTATAATGTGTTTTAAGGCAAACCTACCACAAAAAGTGGATGAATATAAATTTTTTTACATACACTATTGAATTTCAATATTTTATTAACAATACCGTTGACATTGTGACTATGGAAATTATTAGCCCAAGATGTGGACCGAGAATAGGTACACGTTGTAAAGAAAGGAGTCATTGTGCTTACTATTTTCTTTTTTAACATCTAGCTATCTTCACAGTATGTACTACCCATTTTCTCTGATGAGTTGGGAAGCACTTTATAAAACTTGAGAGAAAGTTAATTGGAATATACTGCATCCATAAACCACAAGATCAATACTACAACATATATCAAGCTTGAAAAAAAACTGATATGTGCTATTGCATCATAAAAAAATAAGAAATTTACTGTACTGTATATGAAGCAAGTACAGTAATTGGTATATTGTTCATCAATCAGCCAGATTCTCAAAAACACATTGAAGTCTCTTTTTGGCTATTCATCAAATCCGATGCATAGTTGACAAAGTGAAGTGTTAATATATGGGTGGTTGCAATACCACTAAACTTAATCATTACATGTCAACATAATTACAACTAAATATTCATCTAACTTGATTTAAAACCAGTTACTGTAGCATGCCCTACCACAATAATCATACAAAATTTGAAATTATAAGCGTGCAGTTAGCAAGAAAAATATTCTTCACTTTTTGATGGAGAAATTTATGTTTGCAATTCTGTGAACATTTTTTCCGAGTGATAAAAATGGAAATTTCTTTCTAGTTGGTAACAAATGAGAGGTACATCACAGAAGTTGTCTTCTAGCTACAGTAGCATTCTGCATCTTCAAATGTTCCTCAATTCCTACATCTGTCTACCTGGCTTCCCCCCAAAAAAGTTTAAAAGTTACACAGTTTTTTTATCATCAGGCAAAGGCAAAATTTAACATTGATGATTTAGTAGTCTTTTCCTCCTAAAACTTTAAGGAACCATAAAAAACATTACTTTATTAATAAAATTTGTTACTTCTACATTCACTGGATGTTCAAATTGCTTTTGTTACCACAAGCTTGGAATGTTGGTGTTGGCTATAAGAAATAAAAGAAATTTCATGCTTTCTTTCCTTCCAATATATCTAACAAAGTAATGAGACTTACCAGGATCCAACAAAACAGCATGCCACATTGCTCTTTTTTCTCAGTCAATATAATTCTCTTTCCTCTTGATGCCGCTACTCAGTGGGGAGGAGGTTGATTAAGTAATCTATATGAACTTCAAGTGAGTATGGAAACACCAAAATTTATTATTAAAATTTAGTTTTCTATAATCAATCAAATACAGTAACATCCTAGAATTACCTTTAGGCTAAGCTTTTTGGTACTTTAAACTCCAGCTTGACCTTTCTTAATTACCGTGGAACTACACATATAATTCGAAAGGTTGCTAAACCGCAACCCCAACCTTAAAATTACCAATGTGAAAATCTATTAAAACCATGTCTCCAAAAGACACTATTAGCTCTAAAGCCTAACAATCATGACACACAAACCAAGGCTTGGGATAATGTGTAGCAAATATAGATTTGGTATGCTGTTGAAGTTTTGATAAGGCCTTTTCCAAGCAGGATATTTTAGCAAATATTTACAAGTAGATGTACTTTTCATACAATAAACTCTACTTTTCAAATACTTTATCAGATTTAGATTTAATATTTTTGAGCTTCAGGACCAAAGAGTAATTTTGAATGACATTACATTCTTGGACAGAGGCCATGTTGAAATTCTAATACCTTGACACAAAACAAATCAAGCACATTACCTCTATGTCCATAGAAACGTCCAAATAGTATTGAATGGCTCTTACTGTTGAAGGAAAACTATCCCCTGAATTACTGACCACCACCTCCTTTACAGAAGGAAAATAAAGTTTTTTGCATACCTTTAGTTTCAAATCAATTTCTAGCTCTGAAATCAGACAAAAGAGATATAATCATCTTATTATTACTAAAGACTACTTAAAAGAGATTATTTACAGTTCACCGATGTTTTTTTATGACAAAACCAATAAAAGATTTTACCTGTGAGATCTTAAGCAAATGTTCTTTTAAATGTTAAACAAATGAACTCTTTTAAATGCTTTAACACTATGTCTAAATTCCATAAAATAAATGACTACTGAAAGCCTTTCAATATTAAAAATTCTAAAATCACTTCTAAAATGACTGATATGGACAAATTTAATCTTAAATGTTCAACCACAGAAATCAGCAGACTAATAGAATTATTGGCTTAAATTGAAGGCTTCTAATCATAGAAAATTAAACGTAAATTTTTTTTATATATTTCTATTAACCTTCCATGTTGTTATATCGCTTCTTCTCCAGAAGCTCAGTTTAATCAACCTTTATCTGTAAAATATTAAATATTTGTTCATTTTATTTCCCTTCAATAAGCACATACCCTTAGTAGAGGAAGAAACATTATAGCGGTAAGTGATAACTGACCCGCCTATCTCTCGGTCACTTAGATTTCTTCAGTTGTGCAGTACTGATCAGACCTTTTCCAGATTGTTTGCTTATTACCGTGTATTAAGAAAACTTTCCTCGGTTTTTTAGCAACTACAGGAATTTTTTTGTAGAAATTCCTTATCCACATTCCTTTGATGTACTATGTCAGGGGTAATATGGTGATTTAATAACTACTGTTTAAAATGCATTTCCATCTAAATCCCCATATGAAAGTATGTTTGAATAGTTGCTGATCAAGTTAACAGTACAAGTGCTAAAGGAAACTTGCTATTAGCTCAAGGAAAAAGCCAGGGAAGGCTATGCTAATTGACTGTAGCAGGGATAATGGCAATAATGACCTTTACCTTTAGACAATTCACATATAAATCAGCCAACTTTCAATGGTGATGAGCTTCATAACCTCTTGATATCACTAGTTTCCTTTTTTAAAGTTCAGAAGTCTAGTGAATCCTCTCTTAAACAGTTACTCTGATCCTCCATCCGCCAAATTGAGTCTAGTGTTAATAGTGTTTCTTTCAGTACAGATTCTGAAAGTCCATAGTGCATTACAGATTCAAAAGCATTTTACAGAACTCACATTCTTTAAATACTTTAGATCCCTCTGCTGCTAAACCATTGCATGCCAAAACCCTAGTCACTCTACAAGACAAGTAGATTGTGAGACAGAAAACTGATTGGATAGTCTTGATCCTAATATCCCTCCATTCGCTAAAGTAAGCACTCCTAAATTATATTGTATTACATAAGTGAATGGAGTGTCCTCTGTATAATTCCCTTAAATTTTGTTGCCGTAGACGAAGTTTCAACTAAACTATATCGTTTGTATCATGCTTCGTTTGCCAATGCGTTCCATTCATTTTCAAGCTTGGCCAATACGTAAAACATGCACTAACAAAATGAATCCTCTGTGCATATGCACAGCATCTCCCGCATTCACTCAGGCTGTAAACAAACTTGCATCAGTTGATTTCCCCAGTTCAACCTATGAAACAAGAATATGAAGAGTAAGGAACATGGAGGCAACCTTGAAATTGAGGAATTCTCTTTTTCAAACCTTACATAACCTTATTGCTAAAAAAATACCCTAATAAGTTAAGTATAATAAGTATGGTAGCTTATTATTCTTCCCAATCTGCGAAGGTACTCTCTTAAAGGTTTAAAACCTGCTCATGAATGGCAGAGGGAGGGAACAGTGACATTGCCCTAGCAAGCAGGACAATGCCCTAGAGACTGACCACATATATACATATGTTTAGTGCCAAACCACCTCTCCACCCAAGCTAGGACCAGGGAGGGCCAGGCAATGGCTGTTGATGACTCAGTAGGTAGACCTATGGGCTCCCCCCATCCTTAGGTCACAAAGATGGTGACATTGCAGACATTAAAAGAACTAAAGAGTTTGAGCATGACTCGATTCCCAGGCAGGGTCGTTGCCAATGGGCCGCAGCAACTCTATTCACTTGTATGACTCATCTTTAACACATTATTGTTTTAGTTTTCAAGCTAATTTCCAGTCTTTAGCCCATCATTGCACCTCATAAACAAAAATATTTAAAGCCATGTTTTGCTTGTTGACTGACTAGAGATGCAGTTTGGGGTGTTCTTGAATCACTTTACTTTGCAGTTTTTATGTGTTTATTGAGTTTCATTCAGCTTCCCTGCTATATTTGCTAGCTTTTCTTGCATAGGGAATGCACTCTTTCAAATAAAGGTATATCCTCCTTCCGGATTGTGAAGTGTCTTTTGTGTTCTACATTATCTTTCTTCCTGAACTTAGTGTTTTACATGGGGAAAGCGGTGTTTTAAATATCATTGTGAGGAGCACAATATTGTACAGCTACTCCTCACTTAAGAACATACTCATTTTATATTTATTCGGAATCACAGCGGGTTTACGACCAGTCTGATATCCGTTTAACAAAAATCTCTCAAAGAGTGCAGTAGCAGCACAGTCGTGAGTGTAATTGTACGCAGTTGTGTACGATAAGTTGGGTTGAAGGAACTAGCAGTACAGCTTCCATCTAACCCCCTCTTACTGCTTCGCATGGTCTTTCTTGTCGCGATAGGTTGTGTAGTATATTTCAGCTTTCAATGCTCGTATATTCACTCAAGATGTATGAAAAAAAAGAAAGGGTACTGCTTCTCAAGGATCATCTGCCAAGAAGCAAAGGATATCATCAAGTAACATGAAGAAGGAAAGAAAGTTCAAACAGTCCCTAAAAAAAAAGCTTTAAAGTAAAGGTACATGATAGTAGGAATGCACCTACTTCCCGTAATTTTTGAAGAAATCTTCATTGGGAAAGAGTTTTAGCAACAGTTTAATGGTGTAGCATGCTGTTTTTACTAAACTTTATTTTAAAGAATCTTGATATGGTTATGAAGATTGCTGGACTCTAGGTCTATAGTGGCTGCAGGAGACATGATCAAATTAATTTCAAGTTCAGTTAATTCATAATTTTTATAGGAGTATACGGTGGTTTAACCTAATAATAAATTTGGAATCAATCAAAAGTACCATTTATATCAAGAAGTCTCATTTAGAGACAATCTACAGTTAGATATTCCATATAGCTATTAACAAACAATCTGGAGTCCCGTACTCTGAGATGGTTTGTTGAAAGTAATATAGAACAAGTTAGTGAAATAATAACTATGGTATACTGCTTCTAGTTAAAATTAGTCCATCTCTTCCCTTCACTCTCATCCCACCTCCAACAGAGTGAGGGAGCTAACAATGTGAACATTAGGGGAGGTTTATGAAAATATATAGAAATCTATAAATGATTCTTTTTTTTCAATACTCGCCTGATGTTCATATACATGTCCACCATCCTCTCCGCTGACACATGGTATCAAGAGGATGGGGATAATTTCAACTTCAAAACTTAGAGATTAAAGAGAATCTGGCATGTCAGTACTGGGGCTTCTTATCACTTACTGCTAGAGTGCTCCATTCCTTTGGTAAATGTTGATCAAACTGAGCTTCTAGAGAAGATGCATTATGAACATTAGGGAGTATAGAAGTAACAAATTTTATCATTATGGATTAATTGTCTTAAAATAGGAGTACAATCCACTTTTTTTATTATTGCAATTAACTTATATTCTATCATTTTCTAAGATCTGGTACTTATTGTTGCCTCACTTGGGAGTGCCCAGTACTTCAGGGACATTAATGACACTCAAGAAGGAGGAAGGCTTCATGATACCCCTGAAGAAGAGAGAGGTCCCAGTCAGAGATGATGACATTGATGTCCTGGACACATTAATAAATATCTATACTACCATATTTTCAGCCCACATCTTTTATATACTACTGTTTTTGTTATCATTTTCAATGTTACTAATTAAGTTGACAGAATTTAGTATTTAATTTACAAATATTCTATGAAAAATAATTTATTGATTAATAATAAGAAATAACAATCAATGTTTTTCATTTATATTTACCCTTTCTTATATTGAGTTTGCTTATTTTTTGTTGTTTACCCTAACTCATTTTCTAGTGTTTAAATGTAAATAATTAAGAGAGCCCAAAGAAAGTAAATTTAAATGCAAAATTCACCATAATCAAGAAAAATAGCAAGCCGGCACACTCTACCTTACTTTCCATTTTAAGATATAACTTAAGTATAACACATAATAATGCCGAAATATTAACATACAAGATACACAGATGAATTTCCATAATGAAAAAATGTGAAAACTTGATTACAATCTTATGGTTGGTTTCAAAGATACTGATGTTTGAAAATGTGAAATGAGGTTTTACTTTCTTCTATTCCTGCACCCTAGTTTATTTTACACTTTATGCTCTTGCTTCAGCGGGCACATCAATTAATAAATATGTATAAGGTTCACGGAACTGTATAACTAATGATGTAATACTTTTTTAGCTTTATGAAACTCATCTTGAACAAGAAAATTGAATCAAAACCTAAATAATATATATTTTTAACAAACTATTAAAATCCACAGTTTTAAACTCACTTGTTCATTAAATCTGTTTTAAATTACATGATTTTCTCCATATATATAAATACCAAAGATAAAATTACATAAGACTGACTTCTACCAATGCAATTTTACAAGTCTTCTATTCTCCACCAAAGTAAAATACTGTACACTAAAATTGAGAGGTTAAAGGATATTTTGTCTTCTGACTACCATCCTTCTCTCTGATTCATGAACATCAGCTTCAAGTTTCGAAATTATTTTGTTGGAAATATCTTAGAAAAATTAACATAATTTGCATCAAACACACCTCCCAGTCTGATGCCTGTTCCTATATCACTTAATAGTTTGGAACAGACTAGTACTGTTAAATCAGAAACACTAAAGGGTTATATTTTGTAATAATGACTTTATTGCCACTATGGATCATTATATTTGCAATATTTTCTTCTGTATGAACCAATCATTCATATTTAGACCAACAATTAGGCATGTGAATGTCCAGATACTAAATCCTCTATAAGTTGACACTGAAATATAGCAAAAATACTGTACGTCCCGGACCCTCTAGCACTCATCGATCCCCTACTTCATTTCCTTCATGTTGTCTGAGAAGAGGAGAGCTCAGATAAGATGCATTGAGGGAGGTTGATATGAATAATAGTTTTGTATAAGGAAAATTTTGTTTTATAAATTGAGATTAGTTTAATAACAGACCCATTATCATATTTAGTTTGGATTGAAAATAAGGAGGGTAATTTCAGCACCAGAAAACCCAAGCTTGATGAGTGGTCTGTGAGAAGCTATCAAAACAAACTTTAGGATCATAGTCTAGTACTATAGAGCTTATAAAAGATTATTTAAATTAATATAACAAGTCTCAAGTATTGAAGAGCCTCAGTACTAAAATGACAAACTGAGTAGAGCATTAGAAAAAATACAGCATGAAGCTTCAGTATGCTCAACAGCTTCAAAGTATTGTACATAAATTTCTGTGCTCCGAAACAGAACATTAACCATTGAAGAAGAACACTGATAAAAGGGTAAGCAAATGTTCAACTTGTTTCATCTCCAACTGAATGATGTGTTTCCGTACTTTTTTGGGTGGAGCAAATCAAAGAATATATAGAATAAATTGCACCCAGGCCCACCTATCATTCATATTTCCATGAACCAAATACAGAAATTTATTGATTAAATCAATAGAACTGTCTGTAATATGACATCTGAAAACAAGAATTCTAGTCAAAGTAAAAGAATTATTTTGCACTCTCTTTTCAGGGCTGGAAGATAGCCCTTTCACTTGAGATAAAGTATAAGTTGAAGACTACATTTCTGGGGATGGAGATTGATTTTGGACCAACCATGACAAAATTTATGGATGAGTGGTTGCCAATGAAACTCAAACCCGTCTTGTAGGTGATCGTTCTTGTTACGAATGGGCAATTTCATTTCTCCATAGTAGGTTGGCCAAGGCACCAGCCACCTGCTGAGATACTACAACTAGAGTGTTATGGGCTCCTTTGACTGGCCAGACAGTATTACATTGGATCCTTCTCTCTGGTTACGGTTCAGTTTCCTTTGCCTACACATACACAGAATAATAAATATTCTTCTCTGTCCTCATACACCTGACAACATTGAGATTACCAAACACTTCTTCTTCAGTCAAGGAATTAACTACAGCACTGTAATTGTACAATGGCCACTTTCCTCTTGTTACGGGAAGAAGAGACTCTTTAGCTATGGTAAGCAGCTCTTCTACGAGGAAAATCCAAATCAAACCATATTTCTCTAGTCTTGGGTAGTGCTATAGCCTCTGTACCATGGTCTTCCACTGTCTTGGGTTACTTCTCTTGCTTAAGGGTACACTCGGGCACACTATTATATCTTTTTTCTCTTCATCTTGCTTCAAGTTTTTATAGTTTATATATGAAATATCTATTTTAATGTCACTGTTCTTGACACATTTAGTTTTTCCTTGTTTCCTTTCACCACTGGGCCATTTTCCCTGTTAGACCCATTGGGCTTATAGCATTCTGCGTTTCCAACTAGGGTTGCAGCTTAGCAATTAATAATAATAATAATAATAATAATAATAATAATAATAATAATAATAATAGACACAATCTTCGTCTAAAAAAAGGTGGAATAATGCAGTTAGCTTGAAAAAAATGTGAATGCTGACCCATTTGTGATTAGCGAATATTATGACTTGCTTCAGAGAGTACAAGAACATCTTGTTATAGGTAATAGATCAGAATGTATTTGGGATCTTGATGAGATAGGATTTCTTCATGACCCATCAAAATATAAGACCATTGTTCATTGGGGAAGAAAACCATCCATGTTGTCTTTGAAGAAAATCAGAGAAAATACCAATGTTCTACCTATGTGTTGTGCAGATGGTACTACTCTTCCTCCTCTAGTGGTATTTAGATGATAGCACATACAAAGTACATTCCTGGCACACAATATGCTCTTTCCAAAAAGGATTGGAGGACAACACCAATCTTTGAGTAAATTTTCAAGTATATCGTGGACAAAATAAAAGAAAGGAATCCTTTACTGTTAATTCTCAATGACCATATTAGTCATACCTCAATAACAACTGTTGAACCAGCAAAGAAAGAAAACATCTATATCAAAACTTCCTGCTCACTGTACTGATGTTCTTCATCTCTTGAGTACTTGATGTTACCTGTTTTGCTCCATTGAAAAATTACTATCAATAGGCTTTGAATGACCCTGTCAATAAAACAGGAGTTCAAGAACCACTGAGACAATTTGGTTTTATAAATATGTTATGTTCATCTTAGAGAAAGGATTCTCTCCATAGAACATAAAGAAAGAATTCAAGAGCGCAGGGATAAATATGAGAAAAATAGGCTGAATCTCTTGAAACTGAAAACTTATGAAAAGTGGCTAACAATAGGATCATCAAAGGATGGCAATTTAGAACCACTTCTGGGCTCCTTGCACGAGGATCGTTCAGAGAAAATAGAAATCCAGTCACTTCCACTTTCAACTTCTGCTTCTACAAATTTTTCTAATCCCTCAGAACAGTTTGTCAGTTAACTAATCCCACCACAACAACAACTATTCCTTCTATAATATCATCAACATCTAACATAAGTACAATTTGCAAGAATAACTCATTACTTTTTATAGGTAGTAGATTGGCTAGGGCACCAGCCACTCACTGAGAAACTACTACTAGGGAGCTATTGGGTCCTTTGACTGGCCAGACAATACAACATTGGATACCTCTCTATGGTTATGGCTCATTTTTCCTTTTGCCTACACATACACTGAATAGTCTGGCCTATTTTTTCCACATTCCCTTCTGTCCTCATAGACCTGACAACACTGAGATTACCAAACAATTCTCCTTCACTCAGGGGTTAACTAGTGCACTGTAATCATTTAGGGATTAATTTCCTCTTGGTAAGGGTAGAAGAGACTCTTTAGCTATGGTAATCGGCTCTTCTAAGAGAAGGACACTTCAAATTCAAACCATTGTTCTCTAGTCTTGGGTAGTGCCATAGCCTCTGTACCACTGTCTTCTACTGTCTTGGGGTAGTTCTCTCTTTCTTGAGAGTACACTCGGGCATACTATTCTATTTTATTTAACTTCCTCTTGTTTTCCTTTATTTTTCATAGTTTATATATAAAATATTGATTTTAATTTTGTTACTGTTCTTAAAATATTCTATATTCATTGTTCATTACTTCTCTTTTAGTTTATTTATTTCCTTTCCTCATTGGGCTATTTTTTCTGTTGGAGTCCTTGGGCATATCATCCTGCTTTTCAAACTAGGATTGTAGCTTGGATAAAAATAATAATAATCATAATAATAACAACAACAATAATAATAATAATAATAATTTTGAAACACTAGGACTAAGCTGAAAATTATTCTCCATTCTTCACCTACTGATGTGTTTTATAGGGAAATTCAACAAAGATTCCCTCATAATATGCACTACAGTGTGATTCCAATGAGGAGACAGCATTAGGGACTGTTATGCAGACAAGAGGGAAGACACTAAATACATCTAAGCCCATGCGTCGTCTCATAAATATTTGAGCCTAAATCCTAATACGAGAAGAAATCTCAAAAGCGAGAATAAAACTATATCTAGGTCAAAGATAAAAGCGCTAAATCTCCTCAGACAGTGACTCAGAAGAGGATGATGATCAACAACTAATGATGGAACTAGAGGACACATGATACCAATGCTATGGACAATGATGAATCTTCAGTTGAAGAACATATCCTGGAGAAGAATGTTCCCAAAAATGAAATGTCTCAAATGCCAATGGTAGACGACAGTGCTGTAGGAAAATTCTATGCAGCTTTTTATTCTAGTCTTACAGTCTTACTATAGGGGTAAGGTTATGAAGACTTTTGAATATGACAAAAATGAAAGTATTTCATCAGTAGAAGTGGACTTTAAAGTTAAAATAGCATTTCCTCTGATCCAGAAAAACTAACATGGATGCAACAATTATTTAAAGATAATCAAGATGTTTCTTCTGAATTTACATTTTTGGTCCTGTAAATGCAGACACCATAAAAGGGGGGTACTTCAAAACTTCCTGATAAGCTGGCAAGCTTTAAGAGGTGCACGATAAGAATGGTGTAAAAACATAGAAGGAAATACCATATATTTAGGTAACCATTACAAGCAGTTAAGTTTTATGAAATGAAAGACATTTAATTCTATTTTACACTGAGCCACAGGGAGATCCCTAAACTCTTGAAATAACAAAAATGGAGGTAGTTAGTTTTATCCCAAGTATGTTTTTTCTAATCCTTCTTTTAGGGTAAGAAAAACTTTTTTTTAAGAATCACAAAAAGGCATTTTTACAGGAAATTAAAGGCAAATTTGTGGTAATTTTTCCACATACATACCACAAGAATTTCACCTTTTCTGATCAATAAAAATATGAGCAAGTAGCTCAATTTTTTATTTGCAGTTTTGTCTACCCCCCCCCATTTATGAAAACTTAATAAGGGCATGTACTGAAGATTATTAACAATGGTAAAAAAGGCTTATTAAAAGCTAAAAAATAATGTTGGGTAGCCTCCACAATAGAAAAATTGTTCGGGACACACTTACCAGCTGCTACCAAGATGGCACACGCAAAAGAAGTAAAGCAGATAACTGACTATCGGAGGGTCCGCATATGGACAGGCACAGTAGCTTTGCTTTACTTTCTTATTACAAATAAAAGATTACAGCACAGTAACTGGATAATCACAAACCTAAATGTAAGGCTTGTTGGAACAAAAATTTTCACGATATCCTGAGTTGAACGATAACTGTTACAAGTGCCTAACTTCAGGATGATCAGAATTGACTCAAGCATGTAGTTTCCACTTCAATATTCTGTATCCGGTGATTTTGGGGATGATAACAACATTCAAAATCACTGAAGAATAAAATGGATTTAAAATTCATAAAGCCAGGAAAATAGTTCTAAGAAATACTGAACGAAATAAAGCGTGGTAGAGTAATTATAGACATAATTGGATAAAGTTAATTTGAGAATACAACTGAAAAAGTAAGTTTTTTATGTACAAAAAGTACAGGATCATTTTGAATAGAGAAAAATTAAATAGAAGAAAGAGTACAGTATAATCTAAGAGATAAAGTAAGTTGGGTAATTCATGTTGCATTATTCAATAATCCATGAAATTTTTTAAGTCCAGAATCTCAGATGATGCTGGGAGGGTATTTGTGCAAACAGAAACTTTAGGGAAAGGTAAATCTTTTGCAATCACATTTCAGTTAAATAACTCAGAAATAAGGAAAAATTAATAAAGTGTATTGCACCAAGAAAAATCAACAAATACAACATACTGATGGATAAATGATGGCATCACAAAATAATTCTTAGGGGAAACATATATTCAGACAACAAAAGGGATATCTTTTTTATATGCCAAGAAATTTCCTAGTGCAATACTTTATAAAATTTCATCCATTCACTATAGACATATAAACTTTGAAATAAAATGTTGAAAAACCAATAATCCTCAACAAGAATATATAATCATCCCAAGAGAATCTGGGAATTACTTATGCATTTCACACAGCCAAGAGGACTTTCAACCTCAGTACTGTATCATGAAAATATAAATCTAGTCTTTGTATTAAATAATTCCATACATACAATTACATATTCATGAAAAATTCCTAATCACAGTTAAGTACTTAAAATTATAGGGAATGTATGAAAAAAAATGATCACATCCTAAAGCACATCCCTTCAGAAAAAATACCAAAGCCATATGCCAACATGCAATTATAAATATTACACCAGTAGACCTACTTACTAATTTCATTTTAACACAGTTTCAAACTCATTTACCATGAAAATTAATAAGACATTCACAAGGAAGACCATCTTCAAAAGAACAACTATTTGATGAGAGATACAACACGATCTCTTGAGAAAGCCTGTCTCTCCTTGGAGAACGGTGGGAAGAGTAGAGGTTTGCCTTCACACAACAAGCAAGTCACGTAGACTTGCCTATACCAAACTCTTCATTTAACCGTGTCAAGTCCCTGCAAAAAAAAAATCCATACATTGTCAAATCTTTCACTAATACTTAATAAAGAAAAAACATTTTTGGGGAGGTGCTGTGGTCCAACAGGACTTTTCTGTTAAGGTTAGTATAGAGAATCCAATACTGTACAACATAATATACCAAAGAAATATTGACTTCCCTACCCTAAAGCTCCTGTATAAACACGTAAAGTAAGGACTCAGTTTGTATAACAGAGGAATACAGTTTCAGGCTCTATTAAACCCATCACAGCACCTCCAATGCTGAACATATCTTAACTGACAGCAAGTCACCTACAGAGACCCAATACAGTAATAATATGGGAGACAAGGTTTACCAGGGTGTTTGTTTCTCACCTGTCAACCACCTTTCCATTCCAGGATTAAGTCTCAGCTTATGTCCCATTTCCCTTCGTATGGATATGGAGGGGGGAAGGTCTTGGGGACCAGGCACCACTTTCCTTAAAAATAGATTTTTCCTTCATTAAAACTGGCTTTATTAGGGCTGATCTAGGCTGCTGAGTGGTACCAAATGAATAATACCACAGAAAAACCAAGGTAGGGTAGTGCACCACAAAAGGGAAGTCATTCAACCAAGTAAACACCCAATTCAAGCAAACATATGTGAAATTAAAAGACTAAGTAGTCAATCAATCTCCTCATATGATTTAAATAGTTGTGGAAAGTGTGTTTCCCTTTGAGTACCTCTTATGTGAATGTATGTTTCAGCAGCTGCTGATCTAAAATTAAAAGTATATTCTTGTCAGTTCAAGGAAAAAGCAGGGAAGATCAGGCTAGTTGATTTGAGCAAGGACGACGACGATAATGACCGCCTCATTTAGATACAGTAATTCACATAATCAGCCAATTTTTGATAATAATGACCTTCATAAGCTCTTGACATTGCTAGCTGCCTTTGTTATTGTTCAGAAGTCCTATAAATCCTTTTGTAAAACTTTAACTCTGGTCCTAAAAGCCCTGTTGCCAACCTAACCTAATTCCCCAAGTTGAGTCTCGTGTTCATACAGTTTCTGTCAGTAAGGTATTTGTAAGTTGACTGCACATTACAGATTTGAAAGCCTCTCACAGAACCTCAACTTCTTTAATTACTTTAGACTCTTCTGCTGCTAAACCCATGCATGCCGCAATAGTAATAGCTCTATTATACAACTAGATTGTGAGGGAGATAACTAAGTGGATAGTCTGGATACTAATATTCCTCCACAAGCTAAAGTAAGCGGTCCTAAATTATATTGTATTACATAGGTTGATAGCATGGCATATTGTAGGTGATGGCGAGTAAATTTGTGTAGTAAAGAAGTAAGGTTTGTATAGTTAGGAAAAATACAAATTACTTCCAAACTTGTCATTTGTTCCTATACGAATACAAACCCTTATTCTTTACATAGGATACTCATCCTTAAGAGGGTTAAGTCCCCTTTGCAACTGGCTGTAAATTCTACCCGCATATCAATGCTTTGAGAGTGACCATCCTGATACCTCATTAACTAGTAGATTGGCAATGCCAGCAGGTCGACGACCTCTGGACTTAGTGGTAAGAGAATGTGAGAACACTTTTGTGACAATGTCTGAGGCAAAATATAAGGGAAAGGTTTGTGAATATTACACACTGTGGGTTACCTAGACTCCCCCTCGTAAGGAGTGTAGAGACGACACTTCTATAAAATATATAGAACAGCTATGAGCTACATGGGGCTTACATGCAGCTGACAGGATCTTGCATGCTGTACTCCAAGACAGGGAAGATAAAGAAAAGGCCAGTTATTCTTAACATTCATCCCAGACTAAAACTGAAACCTCTGTCCTTGATCAACTGCTAATAGTCCTGTGAGAGGAGCAAAGGTGGCAAAACCATTTTCTAAGCAGCTACAATAGGCCCTAGCAAGAACATGTCTATGGTTCTGTGAGTTACATCCAACAGGTGATGGGCTGTGGTGTCAAATGCCAACTTGTACCTAACATTAACGCATCTAGTATTCGAGCCTAAATTGGGCCGGGCTTTCCACCAATGAAGACATGCCTCAACAGTTAGCTCCTGAAGTAATATTGTTAATTAACTTTCTATTTTACAGAGGTTATATAGTATTTACACCATAATAAAGGTATGAAAGGGGTGATCATGAGCATCTACTACCAAAGAATCTGGTAGTCTGAAAAGCAGAACTGGTGTGGAATTTAGTGAAGATTATGCTAAAAGAAGAAAGCTGACACCTTGGTAGAACTTAAGAAGTTAGCCTAGGGTTCTATGTCTTCTTTGGATTTCTCATGATCTAAATGCAAAATTGTAAAGGGGTATACTAAACGTTAATTTACTTTAGTTTTACACAAAAAAAGCGGTCAGCAATCAGCTGAAATCAATCACAAAAATGAAGAATTAAGTGAAAACCTCCCTCCATACAGAAAAAAAAAATAATGTACAGCAGTTGGTACGTTGCACAAAACCCCGAATAATTCATAATCACACTGCAATTTTTAAGCTCATATTGAACTACAGTACTGGCACCAATATTTATAACAAAATTCAAAAGACACACAACTAAATAAAGGTTAAATAACATGAAATCTTACTATGAATCGTGGGACCAAATATAGACATTCCGATCTTAAACAGCCAATGAGAAAACTGTAAGGGCAAAGGAACTGTGATGCACATTTGAATAGTTAGTTGTGATCAATCATTCGATGGCACAATGGTTCCCAGGGGGAGAAAGAACATTTTTTTTGGGCTAGATGTCAACATTTAAACAGTTTTGAGATAGAAGCAATGTGAACAGCATGGGAGTTTCATAAGAATTATAGCTCCAATGGTGTTCACAAAACTAGCAGTCAGTGATCAAACTACTATGGTTGCATAGAGTTCAGGTCATTGTCTATTTGGATGAGTCGCTACTTTAGGCCGAAACATTAAAATTATACACTAATCAAGCCCTGCAAGTTCTTCAGAATCTAGGATTTCTGATTAACTTGGCAAAGCCAAGTTCCAGAGATGATATTAGATAAATAAGTCTTCTCTGGAACATGTCAAAATTTACCATATGCCTTCCAAAGGCCTAAAAAAAAAAAAAAAAAAATCTTTTCCCTTCAGACAACAACTATAAAAAAGTCTTAGGCCTTCACTGTTCTGTTTCAATCATTGACCCCATTCTGAAGACCAGGTTGAAATACCTCAATTAGGTGTGGAGGAGAGTGGCTTTGAAGGGACATAAAGACAGATGGACTTCCAGACCTTAGACCTCATCAAAGGATCTCTCCACATCAGTCCAGCTGGTTCCTCCTCCAATATCCACGATTCTCCACACAAGGAGACTATGTGTTCGAGAAATGGTCCCCTTAATAAGTAGCATTCCACTTGAATGTGTTGGTATTGATGTCCATATTCCTAACATTAAAGAAGCTAAGTCTAAGAAGGGGCTTGCACATCAAAATTTTCATTGACAATCAGAGAGCCATATATTGTTTCTGCTGTAATTTTTTCAATTATAAGGTTGCACCTCAGTCCACTTGTCAGGCTCTCACAATGTGATAGCAGATGCTGTTTAGGTAGGCACTAAGATATTCTCGGGTTTACCCCAGATCTCCAAGGGGACCTGTTTGTGATGAAAGAGTATCACAGACTTTGACTTAATGTAGCTCCAAATGTGGAATTCTCAAGCAGTTGCAAGAGATGCCTTTAATCTGGGATGAGTCACATGGTCCTCAAACTATGTTTCTTCTTAATTTGATTTTAAAGGTTAGAAAATCCTAGTAGACTTCTTAGAGACGGTTGTATTTATCGCACCACTGTGGTTAAGGAATCTTTGGTTTCCACTTCTGCATCTGAGACCAAAGTCGCACCCTTTTTGGTCAGCACAGAACATCTATATTTCATGTTTCCAATAGTTTCTTTAATGAAAAAAAAAATGTTTTATTGAAAAATGACAAATTTAGAAGTAATTCATGTTTTACCTAACTATAAAAACCTGAGTCCTTTACATAGGAGAGATGCTGAAGAATACATCAGTTGAAACTTTTATAATAATGAGGTGTAAACAGGTGGTCGGTAGTTACCTGGACGGGAGAAAGGAAGCTTCACCCCTCTGCTTGCTCACTCAATAGTCGCTATTTGTAATTGTAAGATTGTTACTAATTTCATAACTATCATAATAGAGTAAAATATGTGTTTATTTGTGAATTATAATTAGTAGATTAATTGTTTAGCTTGCACATTTCCTCAATACTACAGTGTTCTTTTCTTTTATTTTTAGGGGACACTACTTTATTGAAAATTTCTCTATGTCATTTTAATGCTTTATTTTAGCTATTCGCAAAAACATTATATACTTTCTAAACCATTGTTGTCTGGTTATTATTACCTTACTTAATGTTAATAATAAGTTGTTCAGGTATTCTATTTTATTACTATATATTAAGCTTTGGATTGGGAAATGGCCGAACTTTGGGGAGCTCATAGGAACGCACCTCAATGTTTATGAGGTCAATGGGAAAATGCCCTTCGATGAACAAATTTTTCCTTAACGAATATCTTTTGGGGAAATGGAACTCATTTATATAGCGAGACATTGGTGTACTTGCTTGTAGGAAGTCAGGAATACTATTCAATATGTTTACTCATTTCCTTTCCTTAATGCAATATTTTCTCTGTTAGAGCTCTTGGGCTTATAACAGCTTACTTTTCCAACTAGGGTTGTAGTTTAGCTAGTACTAATAATAATAAGGGTAGTGGTCTCATCTTCTTTCATGTATAAAAATTCAGCTGATTGACTATGTTCCTGAGACGGACGGAACTTAATGTGCAAACCAGCACTTATAAAAAAGGTTGTCTTTATGCACAAATCTTCAGTTAAAACTGAACATGAGCAAAGTTGAGTCCTGCCATGTTTCTTTATTCTGGGAAGGCAAGTGTTTCAAAAGAGCACGCCTGATATCTTTGTTGTTAGTTGTTTTCTTAATCGTGCACACACATTTAGGGTGTGAGAAATAATACAAATTTTAAAGTAATTTATATTTTCCACAAATAAACAAACTGAGCCTCGATCCCAAGTCATGTTCTTCCGAAAAACATCCTTTACAGGTATACACAAAATTTTTCTGGGTGTAAATCTTTTGAAGGAGAGAGAGAGGGATACTTGGAAACCTCCTATCCTCCAAAGTTTAGAGAGACTCAGGATCTGAATGGACTTTATTTATTCCTATAACGATTAAAAACGATCCCTACTAAAGCTTTTCGATTCCGTAGAAAGAGAAGGAGGCCATGCAAGTGATGTATGTGCTTCATGTCGGGGGCATGTCTGTATGCAGGCCTCGGATACAGAGTCGTCTCGATGGTTGCTTCAACTTTGGCAACTCTGCTTGCAGAGCCAGGAGCAAGAGCTAGGAAGAGGAAGAAGTGTGCAAGTTGTTCTTCTTATCCTCCTCCTCATTGTCGTCCTCTTCTTTGTCCCTACTAAAGCTTTTCGATTCCGTAGAAAGAGAAGGAGGCCATGCAAGTGATGTATGTGCTTCATGTCGGGGGCATGTCTGTATGCAGGCCTCGGATACAGAGTCGTCTCGATGGTTGCTTCAACCTTGGCAACTCTGCTTGCAGAGCCAGGAGCAAGAGCTAGGAAGAGGAAGAAGTGTGCAAGTTGTTCTTCTTATCCTCCTCCTCATTGTCGTCCTCTTCTTTGTCCTCCGACTCTCAGGAGAAAAAAAGGAAAAAGAGGAGGAAGAGGAAGAAGAGGAGAAAAAGGATGAAGTTCAGGATGACCTGCCATTGATGCAGGGACAGGGCTCCCTATGACACCACCTCTCTTTTGGGAGAGCTGGTTGGTACCCATGTTATTTCAGGGTCATGACCCCTTGCCATGGTCCTCCAGAGTTTGTGCATAGGGACGGGGCCGGTGTCTTGCAATCTGGTACCGTACCGGCTCCTGTCTACCCCAGTAGCTGTGGCTGGCTGGGTGGCCCCAACTATCCCTGGCCAACCCAATAGCAAAGGCTGGCCAGGTAGCTCCAACTGGCCCCGCTCCTCCAATAGTTGGCCTCAATAGACGTGTATGTTCCATTTCACATTATGTTTCAAGGTTGATGGAATAGCTTTGGCAGCCTCAATCTCCCTTCCTTCCTGGAAATGAGATATCTGCTCCTCTCTCACTAGCTGAGTTTCTCACAGAAGAGATTGTACCATTTGACATTGTACTAAGACATGTGCGTTCTTTAGTAGAAGGAGAATGTGGGGTGGTAGGCCTTGCTTCCCTGTATTTGATCTTCTGTCCAGATGTGTGGCTCAATATAGCTGAGTACAACCGGGGCACGTACCAGGGGTACTCCTTCTGTGGACACGGGGTTACGGTTGTACTCGTAGGGGAAACAGATTCTCCAGAGCGTGTTCCTTCACCATCGTTCACTGCAGAATGTCTCGGGGATTTCAGACCGCGGTCTGAAGCCCACCAAAGCTGACTACCCTTAGTTTGTTTGTGAAGGTCCTTGCCCTCATCTGTAGGTGCAATGGCTTGGGCAGGCGGTGGTGACTTCACCTTTGGGAAAGAATTTGATAACTGATTGGCATTTCAGTGCCCCTCAAGGATCATAGCCCTAGGAGTTCCATGGTCAGATCTAGTAGACTTAGCCCTGGACCAAATGGATGATCAGATTTGCAGATCTGAAAATTCACTTTGTTCAAGCAGGTCAAACAGGATCTGGTCACCCTTGCTCTCCTAGCAACAGAGGTTCTTCACGCCTGAGAGTACCACGTCTTACCTCTGGAGGTGGTTCTGTCAGTTTGCGCTCTGACGAGGGTGGGGGGTTCCTGTTGTAAAGACTTCAGGCAGAATGTACATCCTTTTCAGCCTTTTAGTCGGCAGCTATGGAGGCTTCGGCCCTGGCCTCTCTTCATGCTGTATCCTGGATTGATCGAGGTCAGGTGTAGTGACGTACTTTGCGACGTCAATGAGTTTATCAATCCCCGGAGGATTTGGAGAAGTACAAAAGCTTTGCGCTGTCTGGAGTGAAAGGTGATCATTATTCTGGCTTACTAGATAGCAAACCTGTCGGTTAACTTGATTTTGAAGAGGAGAAACCTGTAGGGTAACTTGATTTTGATTCAGAACAGGTTAGCCCAGAAATGGAGTTCAGGAATTTGTTGGTGTCGGGTGTGACATCTCTGCTTCCAGAGAGCTGTGTGCAGGCAGCGGTCTAGTCTTGAAGGACTTCTTTGTAGAACTCCCTGATCCACCAGGTCACTGCTTTCAAGGATCCTGGCTCTTCGGGATTGGCCAGACCTGCAGGTTTGGCATTGAGGAAGGGCCCAGCACCCGTTCCTTGACCTTACTCCATTATGCCCTCGGCCTCTTCTTGAAAAGAGCATGTGCATGCACAATTTTTTCGACCACCACAGCCCGCTCCTTTCAGGAGGGTTGGAGGAGGGAAAAGGGAAGGGAGAGGGAAATGCTGAAACATGCATTCCCCCTCTCCCTGCCAAGAGTAAAGGGGTTGTTTGTGGCAGAGATCTGGGGCTGAGTCTTGAGTAGTCAGTGTCCTTTGGGATAGTTACTTGCCTCCCTTTTTGGACCACCAGCAACTCCTATCTCCAGTTTTGAAAGAATTCCTGTAGGATCTTCTAACAACGGCAAATGCCCTGGCCTTGCGGGCAGAGGTGGAATTAATGTTGGAGAAGAATGTGTTTAAAGACCTTCGAGATAGATCTCCGGGCTTCTACAGTTGCCTTTCCCTTATGGAGAGGGTAATGGGGAGATGGAGACCAGTAATCAACCTCTCTCCTCTGAACAAGTTTGTGTGTCAAATGAAGTTCAATAGATCTTATGGATGCATACTTTCAAGTGCCTCTTCATCAGACCTCTTGAAAGAACCTCTGCTCTTCAATTCTACGGTACGGTGTACCAGTTCAAGACTCTGTGCTTCGGAGTGTGTACAGCACAGCTCCCCAGGTGTTCGGTCAGGTGTACACCTCAGTAGCAAATTGGGGCCACTCATGAGGGATATGTTTCCTCATGTATCTCGACGATTGGTTGATCCTGGCCTCTTCCGAAAGGCAGCGGTCTCAGGATCGAGATCATCTCTTATTTTGCCACGATATGGGGATTGTGGTAAATTGGGAGAAGTCGAATCTCATACACGGGTAGAGGTTGAAATACCTGGGCATGCTGATAAGATTCTGTAGCAGTGAGAGAATTTCCTTCAAACGATTGCATCAATAAGATCAGGGAGGTTATGCAACCCTTTCTGTCCTAAACATGTTCCAGCTCAGCAATGTCAACGTCTTCTCAGCCACCTGTCCTTCTTGGGGAAGCTTGTTCTTCACAGGCACATCCACCAAAGATCCCTTCAGTGGGGCCTGACAGATTAGTGGGTAGCCAACAGGGATCCTCCATTCCATCCTGTGCTCGTGTCACAGGAGGTCTGAAGTGATTTGGCCTGGTGGTTCAATGAGAACAATATCACCAGAGAAGTTCCACTCCACTTTTCACCTCCGAATTTGCTTCTGTTTTCAGATGCATTGAAGGAGGGGTGTGGAGCACACCTGGATGACCTGGTCATACCAGGGGTGGTTTGAGGAAGACAGTGATCTGCACATCAATGTCCTCGAGATGCAAGCAGCCTTCCTAGGCTTGCAAGTGTTCCAAGAATGTTAGAGGAGGCACTTGGTAGAGCTGATGAGTGACAGCACGGCTGTAGAGGCTTGCATCAACAAGCAAGGAGGCAAGGACTCTTTCCCTCTCTGAAATTTGAAGAAGCTGATGCACGTATGGGTGGCGTTTCATGCCATAGAGTTGTCAGCAAGGTACATTCCAGAAAAGAATGTTGTGGTGGCCGTTGTGGTAACGTCCCCGACTGGTGAGCGCCAGATTGGGGTTCGAAGCCTTCTCAAACTAGTTAGTTTCTTTGGTCGCAGCAACGTAACCATCACTGAGCTAAGAATGGGGGGGGGGGGTTTGGGGGGTCCCTATAAGTCTATCTGATGAGCCATCAGCAGCCATTGCCTGGCCCTCCTTGGTCCTAGCTTGGGTGGAGAGGGGGTTTGGGCATTGATCATATGTATATATGGTTAGTCTCTAGGGTATTGTCCTCCTTGAAAGGGCAATGTCACTGTCCCTTGCCTCTGCCATTCATGAGAGGCCCTTAAGCCTTTAAAGAGGAATGTACCCGCAGACACACTCAGCCGTCAGGGGCAGGTTGTACGAGCAAAGTGGTCCCTACATCCTCTTGTGGTGAAGATTCTTCTTGGCCTATGGGGCTATCTGGGGATCAATCTGTTTGCCACATGGCTAAACATGAAGCTCCTCGTCTTCTGGTTCCCCATCCCGGACCCATGGGCAGCGTTTGAAGACTCCCTCCAACACCCCTGTGATCAACTGGACGTCTATGTCATTTCCCCTTTCAGCCTAAATCAGTCAGTAATCAACAGGATGCTAGATCATGTTGATTACGCCAGGAATCATGAAAACCCCAGTGGCTCCCAGATGGTCACACACTAAGTAGTATCCTGATCTGATTGCTCTTCCCAGTTGAGGTCCTGAGAGTGTTGGGCCCTAGGCAAACTCTTCTCTGTCAGCCGCAACTGCAGAGGTACCACCAGTCCATGGAGTTATTAGCTCATGATTGGAGATTATCCAGCATCTCCTCCGAGTGAAAGGATTTTCACGAGGCACGACACAGGAGAGGTTTGGATATCTCCCGAGGTCCTCTACAGATGTCTACCAGGTTAAGTGGGCCATCTTCTGCAAATGGTGTCGTAGAAAGGGTACATCTCTGGTTGGAGCATCTTTAGCACACATCATGAATTTCCTTGTCTTCCTTCACTGGGAGAAGTGCTTCTCAGTTGTGGCCATCAAAAGCTACCGCTCAGCCTTGAGTATGGTCTTTTGAATAAAGGGTATAGACCTCTCAGCTTCCTGGGAGCTATCTATCCTCATGAGGAGCTTTGAATAGTCTTGCCCACAGTGGGATCTCAAGCCTACGGAGTGTGATGTGTCCAAAGGTTACTTCTGTGTACCCTGTTCGAATCCTTGAGGAAGCAGTCAGACAGGAATCCGATCCTCAAGAATTGTCTTTTTGCTAGCCTTAGGGTCATCTATAATAGTGAGCAAGTTGCACAGTCTCTCTTACGTAGTCACCCACATTCGTGGATGCAAGGAGGTCTCCTTTAGTTTTGTGCTGGACATCATGGTCAAAATTCAGAATCCAGTGGTGCATGACCCGAGGTTCGAGTGCTTCTCCATTCCCTCCATCCCGGAGGTGTTAGGTAGTGATGAAGACAAGATACTTGTTTCCTGCAAGGGCTGAATCCAACACCTCAGGCCAGAGTGTAGGAGACTTCATTAGCACTGGCAGGTCTAAAGAAGAGGTGTCAAATCACACAATCTCCATTAGGCTTCGTGAGATGATCCTGAGAACTTAGGCCTTGACTGACGAGGGAGTCGAGGCGTCAGCAAGACCTGAGTTCACGAAGTAAGAGGTAATGTCCCAACCCTTGCTTTCAAAAGGAACCTGACCTGTCAGTGGGCCAAGAGATGAAAGCTGGTGTCTGGAAAAGTCAGACCATCTTCACGGCCTTCTACCTGAGAGAACATACCAAAAAGTGCCTTGACATCTTTATGATTAGACCTGTGGTGTATACTCAAGCCGTTGCATAGCAAGCCCAGCCCCCTCATGGGAAAGATTAAAACTTGTCTATGGTAATGTTTTGACATAAGTTGGTAATGAAAGTAGCAGAAGTGGCTCTTCGCCTTCATTCTTCTGCCCCTTTCTTGGGGTCAGCAGTCAAAACGTTATAAGCTGGTAAGCTACACTTATTTATATCCAAAAGAAGTATAGTCAGACCTCATTCTTCATGAGGGATAGATAACAGAGACAGGCACGCAAAGCACAAATTCACGTTGTTTGATGCCATAGGGTGGGATAACTCCTAACGGTCCTAACCTAACAAGTCACAGCCCATAGCCTAAAAGTGGGTGTCCAAGCAGATGATTAATACACTAAGAAGCTGCAATAATATTGTTTTTATTTTATTTCTATCACAGTATATGTTGTTTATAATTAAATATACAATGTAAAGTACATGCGCACATATGTACGTTATGTACTGGACACAGTAAGGCTACAGAACAGTACGTAATCGCTGCCCTGCCAGAAACTATAATTTTACCAAGTAGTCATCATACACTTATAACAGAACACTGTTGTTCCTATCTAGTAATACTGTACTGTATAACACTCGCTGATACTGCAGTGTATATTACTGTAATATATATACAGTAATATTACTACAGTACAGTTTAACTGTACTGTAGGTGTTCGCTGTCTTCGTTCAAACAACTCGACTACATTTGACAACTCACCGCACACAAAGCCTACATTTATATACTGTACTGTACTGTATTATAGAGTACAGTAAGTAGTTAATAAATAATCTGTGGTGTAATACTGTTCTGTACAATATATATACAATTTAAGATTAACTTAGTATACATATCTTATACAAAGACCACTAATCCTTTTTGTACATATTTTACACAACGACCACTAACCACTTTTGTATAAAGTTCTACGCAGCAATCTTGAATAGGACGCAATTCCTGAGGCGTCGTCTTTTGCACAGTACTGTAGAAAATCCGACATCTATAGTAACCCGGTAATAATAGTTATCCCATCTTCTACTTCAACGGATTAAAAAATTAAAATATAATGATAAATGCATCGTTAGTAACGTTATAATCATTGCATAAACACATATAGCAACAATTGAAAAAAAAAAAAAAAAAAAGCTGTTCTTCTATGAACAATCAAATCAGATAGCAGCTGTTTTGCTTGTATTTCAATCATCGTACAATAGTAGAATGAGACTAACAATTTTTACATTATACAGTTAACTCCCTGTTAACACGAGTTCTGTTGACACAATTTCATAGTTATACGAGTCCAAATTTATTGAGATATATTCTGTTAACATGAAATGTCTGATGTTACAAGAGTTGAATTTCCCGCCTAAGAGTGAGAGCGAGAGCGAGAGATAGGTAAATAAGAATCTATTTAAGATTACAAACAAATAAACCTTAGTTTTTAATATAGTACCAAAAAAACAATATAATTTTAAATCCTATTGCAATAGTAAAAAATAAACTTAATTGTTACATTTACCAATATTTATATTCAATATCTTTTTTTACAAATCGTATGTAGATGGCTGATTCGCTGTTGTTGTTCAATAGGTATTTCAAAAAGAAACTGGTCGAGAGTTCGTTGAAGTGTTCTTTTTTTCAAGGATTACGTGATAGGGACAAAAATCATATCAACAATACTTTCTTAACTATATCTGAGCATAATCGTGATACTATTGAGACCTTGAAAACATCTGACAAGAAGACCAAACTAAAAAAAATCGATAATTGCTGTTGTTAAAATACATCTCGAACTATTAATAGAAAAGTACAAAAATGATTACACGAAGTTCAGATAACATCGAAAACCAGGATTATTTTAGACATCTTTCAGTTCATATACGTTATGTTGTCAGCCAAAGCTACAGATCAGCTGACGATATCGAATGACGTCTTAATCCCTAACTACGATCAAACATATATTTAAGCAAAGTAAAAGTTTATATTGTGTGTAGTATTTATCTGACACGTTCTAAAGAAACAAATATTTCTGTTAAATCTGTTCTGTGGGAATAGTAAGGCACCTGAGAGAGAGAGAGAGAGAGAGAGAGAGAGAGAGAGAGAGAGAGAGAGAGAGAGAGAGAGAGAATGTACTCACGAAATGTATGAAAGCTATACACAATTAATTGTACAGTGAACCCTCGTTTATCGCGGTAGATAGGTTCCAAACCCGGCCACGATAGCTGAAAATCCGCGAAGTATGGACACCATATTTACGTATTTATTTAACATGTATATTCAGACTTTTAAAACCTTCCCTTTACGTAGTAATGTTAACAAACTACCATTTAATGTACAGAACACTTAATGCATGTACTACAGTACCCTAAACTAAAACAGGCACAAATATTAAAGGCGATTTTATATCATGCGTTTCCTAAACACGCCAAAAAGCACGATAAAAAATTACAATCAATGTTTTGTTTACGTTTATCTCTGATCATAATGAAGAAACAGACGCATTTACACATCTGTGTATAGGTTAGTTTTTGCATCGACAGCAATCTTACCAAGTATTGATTATATGTTGATTTTGTTATTACCAATGTTTTACTAAATTTTTCTTAGGACTTCCAAATAAGTGAAATGAATGCCATTTACATAATGTTTTTCTTTATGACGCCGCCTGAAACGGAAACCTTCCATTCGTTTACTGTACGCTCCATCTTCGATCGTAATAAACAAACGAAGGCATTAAACGCGCATGATGAAAGTGATAAATAATGATATTAAAAGCTTTTAGTAAATATGTTATTACAAATATTATTTACCGTATCTATATAAAATCCTACATACGTAGCAAAGCAAGAAAACAATTTTTTTTTATTTTTTTTTTGGCGTTTAATCAACAATAACAAACTGCCGCTAATGACCGAATCATAATTTACGATAATTCTAAACTGTTACTAAAGATGATTCTCCATTCCATATCCAAAATACTTTTCCTAACTTCAGTTATGTCAACTTGTACCCCCCTCTATTATGAAACCATCTAAAAAAAAAAAAAAAGTAAGAGAAGAAGCAAGTACTAGGCCGATTTTTAAAGTTGTCGAACAATTAAGTTACCGCTATAACCTTCGATGTGACGTAGTGCGAGATTGGAGAAAGTAAGGAAAATTGAATCATGATTGATTTTCAATATAAATGAAACTTTGTGAAGCAACAAAGATTTCATTTGTTAGTGAGATAGAGGTAAGGAATGAGAGGTAGTGAAAAGTAGCCCACAGAGAGAGAGAGAGAGAGAGAGAGAGAGAGAGAGAGAGAGAGAGAGAGTTGTTTTAAATGTAATAAACAAAAAAATATGATAGGTTATAACACATTGGTGCTTATGTAATATCAACTGTATAGATGGTTTGTACGCGCATATTCTTGAAACCGGCAGCTAGACGTCAGCTGATCTGATCACAGCCAAAAGTAAAACAAAAAGAAGTCAACAATACAGTACTCGATTTTTAAAACACACCCGAAATTTAAAGACAAAAGTACAGTGAGCCCTCGCTACTTCGCGGTTCAACCATCGCGGATTCACCACTTCGCGGATTTTTTTCATAGCCCATATATATAAACATATCGCGGATTTTCCGGAAATTTCGAAAATACCGCGGTATATGAAGACCCCAAATACGATATTTCGTTATCAGTAATTCCATTAATACTGTAATTAGTAATATCTGCTCTTACTGATTGTTCATTGCATTACATAACGGATTTTGAGCGAAGCGAAAAATCTATTTTTGGGTGAGATGGCCATGTCGTCCTGATGGAAGTTCCTAAAGGGTAGCTTCCTTGGGTATATATAACTACGGCAATATTCCCAGAGAATTTACCTTAAGGTACCCAGAATTCTAACTCCTGGAGCGAATATCCCTAATAAAAGAACCAGGGATATCGCGAAATATCAGAGGCCGTATTCTTGACACGCCACATAGCAATCTGCACCCCGAACAGAGTTAACACTTCGAAGGGGTCAATTGGCAAGAAAACGAAAACGAGAAAGAAAGGAGAGCCGCTCGCAAGGTATCTCTCCTCTCCCGTTTCATAAGCGTGCATTGCGCCGCTCACGGCGCCATCTGTATTCCTTGTAGCAATACACGAGGTGCTACAGATACTGTATGTAGGGACGGGACCTACAGCCCTTTCAAAGAAAGGGAAGGGCGGGTCCATCAGGACGACATGGCCATCTCACCCAAAAATAGATTTTTCGCTTCGCTCAAAATCCGATTTTTGGGCTCAAGCCATGTCGTCCTGATGGAAGTATACCAGAGCATTACTGTATCTGTGGATTCTCAAAACGTGCCGTACTCCCCGAAGGTATTTCCCGGCCAACTAGACCTAGAGACCTAAGATGTTACCGTCATACATCTTTTCAACTAACCATAGACCATGTTAGTGCTTCCTGCCCCCTACAGGGAAGAGTCCTACTAGACTCTGGAAAAGTCTCGAAGAGTACACATACCTATGTATGAATAACAGACAAGCCAATATAGTGGTCTCACCCTATATCATGTAAAGCATAGTTTGTAAGGAACCACTGAGTCAATATGAAATATCGACCAGTTCCCCGTTCAATAATGGATTGGACAAAGGTTTATATCCGAGTAGGAGGAAAACTTGCATATCCGCCACCGTCCCCTTAGGGCATGGAGTCCTCCCGCCAAGGGAAAGCATAAAACAATGCAAAGAATGCTTGCATAAAGGAACAATCTATTAGAATTATCCCAGATAAATATACATAGAACGTAATGCAATATTATATCAAATAAATTGACACAGGTGAAGGAGACGCAAGGTTCACAAGAACTAGTTTATTGACAAACAATAAATAAAACAGGTTAAACAACCATATATATATAAGAGGAGGATAACCAACAAATAAGCATGAGCATGATAGTAAACAGAAAACTTGTTTATCTGAAAGAAAAACATTAGTGCCACTTTTAACATACCGAGGTATCAAAATCATAAAAGTCTGTATTACTAATCAGTTACATTAGCGTTGGAAACGCTCGGCATACATGTCTGCACTTATGCTAGGTTCACCTTTGAAAGTGGAACAGTCAATGTGGGCAACCCAGTGCCCTAACACTTAGTTTGTAGAACAGTTCGTAACTACACACTCACCCCGGAATTAATCGTCCCAATTAAATCCACTGTTCCTCGCAGAGTTAAACATCAGGGTTAACGACACTACCCACTGCTACCACAGACCTCTTTAGTTGCTCCACTTGCTTCGCATAGTGACGAAAGAACACTCTGGAAGACTTTCAGCCAGTGTATGAACGAAGATGTTCGAAATCCATACAATTAAAAAAATTTAAGGATGAGGCAACTTTCCTCGGATCGTGACCTGCGGGTGTACTGTCTGGATCTGCTCTGCGAATAAAATAGGTGATTTTCGCCCCAAGTTGTTTCAGTGATAAATTTGAGCCTGATGTTTCTCCCCTGAAAAGTTGACCACCCCTGAAGTCTGAAGTTCTACGAAGATAGACCTTTAGGCATTCCACTGGACATAGAGATGCATCTTCTTTCAGAGGGCAGATTCTCCAGGGACCCCACCTGTTGGTGGGTAACTCGTTCTTGGCGAGAAACGTAGGATCCGGAAATAGGTTCAGTTCTCCCCCATCCAAGAACTGAACACGACCCTCCTCTCTTGAGAGGGCTACAATTTCACTAACCCTGGCCCCCGACGCGAGTGCAAACAGGAAAATAACTTTTTGGGTCAAATCCTTTAAAGCACACTCCTCATTGTTCAACAGCGAAGCGAAATGAAGAACTTTATCTAAAGACCATGAAATGGCCTTTGGAGGTGCTGATGGTCTGAGCCTAGCACAGGCTTTCGGAATTTTATCAAAAATATCGTTAGAGAGGTCGACCTGGGAGGCATATAAAATGGGTCTTGTCAACGCAGATTTACATGTTGATATTGTGTTGGCTGCTAACCCTTGACCATGGAGGTGGATGAAGAAAGATAAGCAGAAGTCCGTCGAGATCTTTTGCAGATTCTTCGCCTTGACAAAGGCCACCCATTTCCTCCACGATGACTCATATTGCCTTCTAGTAGATTTGCACTTATATTCCTCTAGGAAGTCTATACTGTCTTTCGAAATCCCGAAACGTTTTCTCACCGCTAGGGAGAGAAAATCATGAGCTGCAGGTTCCGGGTTTTCTGTGATGAAGCGCAGACAGTCGACTTCTGCACTCGCTGGGTCAGAACTGGATCTGGTAACGGTAGACACTTCAGCCGTAGTTCCAAAGCCAGAGGGAACCACACGCTGTTCGGCCACTTGTGAGTCACTATTGCCGCTACTCCCTTGAAAGATCTCAGTTTGTTGAGGACCCTCAATAGAAGGTTGTGAGGAGGGAACAGGTAAATCCTGGACCATCTGTTCCAGTTGAGGGACATCGCGTCCACTGCTTCCGCCAAGGGATCCTCGTACGGGGACACGTAAAGAGGTAACTTCTTGTTGTCTTTCGTCGCAAAGAAGTCTATCTGCAGTTCTGGGACTTGACTCAAGATGAAGGAGAATGATCCTGCGTCTAGGGACCATTCCGACTCTATCGGTGTGAACCTGGATAGAGCGTCCGCTGTCACATTGCGGACTCCTTGAAGGTGAACTGCCGACAGGTACCACTTCTTCTTTTGCGCCAATCGAAAGATGGCCAACATCACCTGGTTGAGTGGTGGTGACCTTGATCCTTGTCGATTCAAGCATCTCACAATCACCTCGCTGTCCAGCACCAACCTTATGTGGATCGAACGCCGAGGGGAGACTTTCTTCAAGGTAAGGAGTACTGCCATAGCTTCCAGAAAGTTTATGTGAAATGTCTTGAATAGATTGAACCAAGTTCCTTGGGCCTTCTTCCGATGAGAATGACCTCCCCACCCCTCCTTCGAGGCGTCTGTGTGAATAGTCAACGAGGGGGGAGGTGGCTGAAGAAGAACCGACTTCTTTAGTTGCCTGACTCGGGACCAAGGCCTGAGAAGCGTACGTAGACGAAGCGGAACTGGTCTTATCAGATCTCTTCGCGCGTTTGATGCATAACTTCTCCACACTCCGGTTGCATCCTTCAGCTGTGCTCGTAGCACCGGGTCTGTTACTGAAGCAAACTGGAGAGAACCCAGCACTCTCTCCTGTTCGCGTCTTGATATCCTTTCGGAATCCAGAAGTCTCTTGACAGAACCAGCTATCTCCTTCCTCTTCTTCGCCAGGATGGAGAGTTGGTGTGACACTAGGTCCCAGTGGATTCCCAACCACTGGAACTTTTGAGATGGAGAAAGTCGAGACTTTTTTCTGTTGATCTTGAAGCCTAGATACTCTAGGAACTGGATCACCTGTAGGAAAGCTTGCAAACATTCTGTCTTGGATGCTGCCCACACCAGCCAGTCGTCCAGGTAGGCTACCACCTGGATTCCCTTTAGGCGTAATTGTTTGAGAGCTACGCTCGCAAGCTTCGTGAAGATCCTTGGGGCTATGTTTAGCCCGAATGGCATGGCTCTGAAGGCGTAGAGTCTTCGATGTAGCTTGAACCCTAGGTAGGGGGAGAGTTGACGATTGATTGGAACGTGCCAATAGGCGTCTGACAAATCTATGGAGATGGTAAATGCCCTCTTGGGCAGTAAGTTCCTTATGTGTTGCAATGTTAGCATCTTGAACTTGCAGTTCACTATGAACTTGTTGAGTGGCGACAATTCCAGAATGACTGAGTTTTTCTGAGTCCTTCTTGGGAACACAAAACAGCCTCCCTTGGAATTTGATGGACTTTACCCTTCGGATTACTCTTTTCTCCAACAGTTCTTGAATGTACTCCTCCAGAACGGGGGTGGAGTGTTGGAAAAATCGAGGGCACGGGGATAGAGTGCTGTACCAGCTCCAACCCAGTCCATTCTTGAGTAGGCTGTGGGCCCAGGGATCGAAGGTCCACCGATCCCGAAAATTCTGAAGTCTCCCTCCTACCGGTATCATCTCACTTTGACTGCTGTTGCCCTGAGATCTTGCCTCCTTGACCGCGACCACCCCTGAATCCCCTCCCCCTTGAGGGGCGTCTAGACGAACCTCTGGCTGCTTCTCTAGGCTTCGCTCGAAAGGCAGTTGACTGCCCTTCGAACGCTGGGTTAAATGCCGGAGACTGCGTCGACACGGCTTGGGGTACCCAATGGTACGTGGTTGGTGTTTGTGCCACCATCTGGGGCACTGTAGGCATAGGAAATTGCTGTTGCTGCTGCTGTCTGAATGGCTTGGCTGGCCGAGAGGGTAGCCTAGTCTTCTTAGTCTTCCTCTTTGGTTGGGGACCCTCATCCGGGGAAGACTTTCTTTTGAGGGATAGGCCCCACTTCTGGAGAAGGTTTCTATTCTCCGTGGCGGCCTTATCTACCACCTCCTTGACCGCTTCACTAGGGAAGAGGTCTTTGCCCCAAATGTTGGAGGAGATTAGCTTCCTTGGCTCGTGCCTCACCGCAGCCGAGGCGAACACGAACTCCCTACAAGCCCTCCTAGCTCTGACGAAGCTATAAAGGTCCTTCGTCACTGTGACTAGGTGTGTCTTAGCCACTACCATGAACATCTCATGGACCTTGGGGTCACTTGCCATTGTCTCCAGAGTCGTTTGATGAGACATTGAGGCAGCAAGTCTTTCTTTTGTCTCAAGCTCCCTTCGCAAAAGAAAGTCAGACAGCTTGGGGAGGTTCTCACCGAACTGACGTCCGGCAATATCAGCCTCCAACTTCCCGACTGAGAAGGTAAGATGGACGTCCTTCCAGTCCTTGTGGTCCATGGGTAGGGCCAAAGACAAAGGTTTACACTCCTCCAAGGAGGGGCATGGCTTACCTGCCTCGACTGCTTTAGCACAGCCGTAAACCCTTTCAGCATAAAGGGGAAGGCTCTAGAAGGAGAGGACACAAAGGAAGGGTGCTTCTTACTCAAAGCAGGTACCTTCGAGTTTGAGAAGCCCCTCTCTTTCATCGAGCTTGACAATAAAGCTTGAGCCTTAGCGTGGTCCAAAACTATGACCTCCTTCGGCTCTGTTTCTTCCTTTGAGGCTGGTTCCTTCCTTAGACGGACATAACAGTCCGGATACGACTCCTTGCTGGGCCAGAATTCCACCTCCTCAAGGGGGACTGAGCCCAACTTCTCCGAAATGACGATTTTTCCCGTCGTCATAGGCATGTGCTCAGCATACTTCCAAGGGTTAACATCTGAGCACAAGGGAAGGTCTTTCATGCTGAGCTTCTTCTGGGGCTCACGTGATGCTGCAAGTCTCCGCATCTCCAGCTCCATTGCAGCCGCCTTCTCATTATTCTCCCTCTGCATCTGTTGGATCATTCCAACGATGGAGGAAAGGGTCTTTCCCAGCTTATCTGGGAGAGAGGACGATGTTGAGGGAATAGGTTCAGGGGCCTGAACCGGAGTAGCCGACACCTCGTCGACCTCTTCCTCTTCATTGTCTAGAGCCTGCTCTTCATCCTGGTCTTCTGCCAGAAGATCATCTTCCAGACGCTCGGACACCTCCGACATCCTATCGTCCAATTGGATGTTCTGCAGGGCGTCCGCGACTTCAGAATCCACAGGGATCTGAACCACTGGTATCTCCACTTGAGGCTGGGGAATCACTGCATCAGCTGACGCCCTGGGGAAAAGGTAAGCCCTCATCTTCTCACTTGGAAGATAGGGCCCAGAAGTGTTCTTCTGAAAGCCCCTTACCCAGGTACGAAGCTTCTCCCTTGCTGCGTCCCTTGACTCCGCCGTCTTAGGGGAATCAAAAGCCTCAGTAATCAGGTTTGTGCACACGGTACATACCTGCGGGTCCCAATACCGGAGATCATCTTTGGAGACTGCGCATGCTGCGTGCCACCTACACAAATCATGTCCGCAGAAGTTCTTGCTGTGGACGTTGCAGAAAATGCTTCCACACTTCGGATGGTCCTCCTGTAAAGAGAAGAAAATTCCATGAGTATCAAGTGAACTACGTGTCACTGGATATACATAGCTTAGCACAACTAAACTAGAAAGGAAAGATACACACTTGTATTTCCTGCACAGTCAATTGCTGCAACCTTCCAGATAATAAAATTGTATGGTTAAACTATTCTAGAGCAACCAATGAATAATTTCCAGAGGAAACAGGTGTAGCTCACACCCAAAAAATTATTTTAAAATGCTGGATAGTAGACAAGAGAGAACTCACTTTCTTTATCTGTAAGGTTACACCAAAAGGTTGTCCGAGACAACACAAAAGTGTTAGAAAAACTTAGTGTTGTAACAAATACTATACTATAGTTTTCTCCCTACAGTATATACTATACTGAAAAATACTGGCTACAGTATAGAAGGTAATGTGCCGGCCGGCACACACCTTAACTAGTTCCAAAGAATACTACTTATGAACTATAAGGTGGAAGAACGCTGGTTCAAATGCATGTGCCGGCCGGCAACTACACAAGATAGCACCCGGCTGCCGGCCACTAATCGTAGCGGCCAGCAGACAATGGTGTGATATATAGCCGGCCGGCAAAGGTATACAACCAATGCCGGCCGGCAGCAAAAGAACCAGAGAACTCCGACTGCCCGGCTGCCGGGCTAGGGTACAACACTAGAAGAAAAACAGAATGGATGCCGGGATAAGAGACTGTACTACCTCATAACCCGGTAACCCGAAAGAGTGCACATAAGGAAGGGGAGAATATAACTTTAGGCTTCCTGACCAATGCCATCTGGCTCTACAGACAAACATGGATGAGAGACCAAGGAAGGTCCGGGCAGCACTCAAAGTAGAAGATCCTTGCCGGCTGGCACGCACTGCCGGCCGGCAAGGGACTGAGTCAACCCCACATCCTAACCTATGCTAGGTACAGATGTAGAATGACGGACAGGAATGCAATGGCTAGGCCATCACAAAGGAAAGAGTGGGAAAGAGAGAAGAGGGTCCTGTCAACCTTGCTCTAATAATGAATCACCCGCAGCCAAGAAAACTCATCTTAGCCTAGGGGAGATCCGAGGAGGGAGGCCAGCAATACTTGCCAACTCCCTCGGAACCAAAGCAAGGAAGGCATTGTTATTCACAGAAAAGAGGATCTTATCCTCAACACCGAGAACAACAACACTGGACTAGTCTGCTAGATCACAAAGAGAAGGAATCATCTCGTACAGAAACCTTCGAAAGTGAACTAAGGAGGCTAAGCCTCCTATGTCTGTTGTCAGTATAGCAAGGGAATCTCAACCACAAGCTAGACAGAAACAGACTCAGACTAAGAACTCTGATGTCCTGCCCCCTTCCTGAAGCCAGACTTACTGGAAACAGGAAGGAACAGAAACACCCTAATATAGTTGTATCTAAAGTCAATTCGGATAAACCATTTGGGTTAAGCCCAAGGCTTAAACAGAGAGAAAGGGATTGCACACCTTCTCCGAAGAGAAGAGAGCAACCGGGGAGTGTGAGAAAGTATACCAAGGCCCCATAGACAACTAGCCTAGGCGCAAAAAGAATCGATTACCTAAATCACCGAAACTCACTCGTATACTATCTTGGAAGAAATCAACATAATCTTAAATGTATAAAACTGCCTAAAGCTTCAATAAAATTTTAAAACACTCGGAAATCTTAATATCATGCAGGAAAGTACTAAGGCCAAACGACTAGGCTACAAGGTCTAGCGTAGGCCAGAATCTGCAAATCCTTCGCCAAAACAAAAATACTCAAAGCATCATATAAAGAAATCCTATGTAACGCTAAACAGCTCAAATTATTATAGCAAAACAGCCGGGAACATCGCTCTGGCTAACTAAATAACTCCTACCTAGCGAGCGACAGCGTCCAGGACGCCTCCGGTAGGCAACAGCTCTTGTAACAACGATATCACTATCAAATCACTTTTAAAATTACCAAGAGCTTACATTTATACATAAAAGAGATAATACTCAACTTATCAGAAGCAGGAGAAGTTAGAGAAAGCATTATAAGTTGAAATAATCCAAGAATTGCGATAAACACAGGGGAAAAACACAGAGTTGTTGAGCTACGCAAAAAGGAATGGAGATGGGGCCGTGAGCGGCGCAATGCACGCTTACGAAACGGGAGAGGAGAGATACCTTGCGAGCGGCTCTCCTTTCTTTCTCGTTTTTTGTTTTCTTGCCAATTGACCCCTTCGAAGTGTTAACTCTGTTCAGGGTGCAGATTGCTATGTGGCGTGTCAAGAATACGTCCTCTGATATTTCGCGATATCCCTGGTTCTTTTATTAGGGATATTCGCTCCAGGAGTTAGAATTCTGGGTACCTTAAGGTAAATTCTCTGGGAATATTGCCGTAGTTATATATACCCAAGGAAGCTACCCTTTAGGAACTTCCATCAGGACGGCATGGCTTGAGCCCAAAAATGACATATAATTCAGTACAGAAAGAAATAAAACACGAAAAGAGAATGTGATCATACGATAATTCAGTATACAGTACGTAGTAAAATTCAATCGAACATGAAACGCAAATCAGATGCAGTCATACCGTATTAGAATGATGTAAGGCTGCTGATGGCTACTACTGTACTACAAATGTAATGGATGTGCATCTTTTCCATGAATCTTTTCTATGTATACGTACGTAGTACTGCATCCAATAATATTCTTTGTTGCAAAAATCACATCTCGAATAAGCGTACGAGAGAGAGAGAGAGAGAGAGAGAGAGAGAGAAATGAAACAAAAACAGTGATGAGAGAGAGAGAGAGAGAGAGAGAGAGAGAGAGAGAGAGAGAGAGAGAGAGAGAGAGAGAGAGAGAGAGAGAGAGAGAGAGAGAGAGAGAGAGAGAGAGAGAGAGAGAGAGATATCCAATAAAACACACAATAGGACAAGAAACAAAAACAGTGATGAGAGAGAGAGAGAGACATATCCTACAACAAAACAAGCGTAAAATAGCATACGTAAAGCTGTACTGTATACTGTACGTAGGGTACCTTGTACTTTGAATTGGTAACTACTACGTAGCATATAAGACGGATTGTGATTGGTTCAAGCGCTGATAGATGACGAATCAGAACCCAAGTTTTGTAATCTAGCCTGTGATTGGTGCTTTGACTGCTTCTCCAACCTCCAGCATCTTTTCACGGCCACTTTGTCTCCCGCTGTATCGCTGTGTAGATGTTGCTACGTTATTGTGAATTTTAATCTGTGCTGTGCATGACTGTTTTAAGTTGAACTTTTTGTTGAACTTTCTGTTAAACCCTACTGTACAATGGCTCCCAAGCGTTCTGCTTCTACTAAGGCTGGTAGTGAGCCTAATCGCCACCGAAAGATGATGACGATTGCTGAGAAGGCGACGCTTCTCGAAATGTTAAAAGAAGGAAGAAGTTACGCGGCCGCAGCCCGCCATTTTGGAGTGAACGAATCCACCGTTCGCTATATCAAGAAGGACGAGGCGAACATTAGAAAGACGGCTGCCATCACCTTTAGCAGATCAGCGAAGCGAGTTGTTACCACGCGTAATAAAACGATTGTATGCATGGAAGGTGCTTTAGCAGTCTGGATTGCCGACTGCCGGAAGAAGAACATAGCCTTGGATACGAACACCATCCGAACCAAGGCTTTGAGCTTGTATGAGAATTTTGCGGCAAAGGAACCTCAAGACGACGATGGCGACCATGCTGAAGAAGATGATGATGTAGATGAACCTCAACCAGGGACATCCACTGATTCCCAGCCTCAGAAACAACGTTTTTCCGCCAGCAAAGGATGGTTCGCGAAGTTTCAGAAATGCTTCGGCCTGAAAAGCGTTTCCCTGCATGGCGAGGCTGCTTCCGCTGACACTGCCGCTGCTGAAACTTACGCGAACGAGACGTTCAAGAATATTATTGCTGAAGGTGGATACAAGCCGGAACAAGTGTTTAATATGGATGAGACCGGCTTGTTTTGGAAGAGAATGCCGTCGCGAACTTTCCTGTTCAAAGAAGAAGCCAAAGCCTCTGGCTTTAAAGCATTCAAGGATCGCGTTACCCTCGTGATATGTGGCAATGCTGCTGGATTTTTGCTAAAGCCGGGGCTAATTTATAAGTCGAAAAATTCTCGCGCTTTGAAAAATAAAAATAAGAATCTCCTTCCCGTGTACTGGATGCACAATCCAAAAGCATGGATTACGAAGATGCTGACCTCCAACTGGTTCCACCAGTGTTTTATCCCGCAAGTCAGCAAATATCTCGTAGAGAAGGGCTTGCCATTCAAGATCCTTCTCCTTATGGATAACGCTGGTGGACACGCAACTGACCTGTCGCGTGAGGGCATTCAGGTTGAGTTCCTGCCACCCAACACCACGTCATAAATTCAATCGATGGACCAGGGGGTTATCAGGGCGTTCAAGGCCCTCTACACGAAGAATACCTTGGCGGACCTCGTTGCGTGTGTGGATGCTGCCCAAGAAGATGAAGATGAAAATTTCAATTTGAAGGCGTACTGGCGGAAGTACACCATAGCCACGTGCCTGCAGAACATTCAGAAGGCACTGCAAGAAATGAAACCTGCAACCTTTAATGCGAGCTGGAAGAAGTTGTGGCCCCAGATTGTTTACGACGACGAGGGATTTACTCCGTCTGAAATTCAACACTCTGCAATACGCAAATTTGTGCAATTGGCTGCGATAATTGGAGGTGACGGGTTTGGCGACATGACGACTGAAGACATCGACGAGTTGTTGGACTGCCATTCCCAGCCGCTAACTGACGCAGACCTAGAAGACCTGACGAAATCGGCCAGTGAAGAAGACAGTGAAACGCAGGAAGAGACCCAAGAAAATGTCGAAGAAATGGGCTTAACATTAGAACGGCTTGCCAAGCTCTGCAACCTTGCGAAGGAGTTGAAAGAATTGTCGCAAGAGTGGGACGAGGATATGGTTCGTTCCATGCAATTCTGCAACAAAATCAATGAAGACATGACTCCCTACAGGATGCTCTTCGAGCGAAAAAAGCAGCAGCGGCAGCAACTTCCGATCACAATGTTCTTCCAGCCTCGCAAAAAAGGGCCAGTCCCTCCTACTAGTACGCCTTTGGAAGAAATTGAATAAGTTTCCCAGGAAGAAGTTGAAGAGGTGTCCCAGGAAAAGACACCTCCGTCTCAAGAGACGTAAAATACTATCATTGGCTGCTGAAGAGACGTAAAATACTATCATTGGCTGCACAGTAGAAGACATCACCAGCTTCATCATCATCATTTCTACTGTGCAGCAAATTCATCGCCATCATCATTCAAGTTTTTCTTCAACTTCTTTCGTGGTGAGTACAGTAACAATCTTTATTTTTTACTTTAATATTCTAACATTTTAATATTTGTGCCTGTTTTAGTTTAGTATGCATTAAGTTAAAGGGAAGGTTTTAAAAGTCTGAAAATACATGTTATAACCTATCATATTTTTTTGTTTAAAAATTACATTTACTGTACGTACGTAAAACAACTCTCTCTCTCTCTCTCTCTCTCTCTCTCTCTCTCTCTCTCTCTCTCTCTCTCTCTCTCTCTCTCTCTCGTAAATTGTTTTCCTGCTTTGCTACGTATGTACTGTATGATTTTATATAGATATGGTAAATAATATTTGTAATACTGTAACACATTTTCTAAAAGCTTTTACTGTAATATCATTATTTATCATTTTCATCATGCGCGTTACATGCCTTCGTTTGTTTACTGAGCGTACTTTATGACGCCGTCGTTTCAGGCGGCGTCATAAAGAAAAAACATTTCATTTGGAAGTCCTAAGAAAAATTAAGTAAAACATTGGTAAATAACAAAATCAACATACTGTACTGAATAATCAATATAATCGATGCAAAAACTAACCTATACACAGATGTGTAAATGCGTTTGTTTCTTCATTATGATCAAAGATAAACGTAAACAAAACATTGGTTGCCATTTTTTATCGTGCTTTTTGGCGTGTTTAGGAAACGCATGATATAAAATCGCCTTTAATATTTGTGCCTGTTTTAGTTTAGGGTACTGTAGTATATGCATTAAGTGTTCTGTACATTAAAGGGTAGTTTGTTAACAGTACTATGTACAAGGGAAGGTTTTAAAAATCTGAATATACATGTTAAATAAATACGTAAATATGGTGTCACTACTTCGCAGATTTTCACCTATCGCGGTCGGGTCTGGAACCTATCTACCGCGATAAACGAGGGCTCACTGTACACGCTTTCTTAATGTGCAATTAACTATTTAAAGAGTAGCAATTTTCTAGAATAAAATGATGTTTCCCCCAAAAATAGTGGTTTGCTGATGAAATCGGATGCTGTATTTAATGAAAAAAGTCCGCGAAGTCGTGAATCCGCGATGGTTGAACTGCGAAGTAGCGAGGGCTTACTGTAACCGAATAAGCATGACATTAAAAGGAAAATAATATGTTACGAACTGTCATCTATTTATCGAAAAGAAAGAAAAATAAATCGCTAATGTGTTTGATATGCGTACAGTAGTTGCATTGTGCGTCCCTAGATCCCACAAAGTACTCATCATTGTTTTTTTTAACTTGAATATGTACTTATTGATATAAAACTAATTGTAAATAAATAATTATTACACTAAAAGCAAAAATATGTCGCAATCTTTTATTTAATTACCGAGAGGAGAGAAAATAAATAGCTAATGCGTTTCATATGCATACGTCGTAGCTTTGTGTTCATACATACCACGCAGTACAGCTCATTTTGATTTTTAACCTAAATGTGTACTTATTGATATTATACTAATTTTAAATAATCATTAGACTAAAAGGAAAAATATGCTACGATCTGTTATTTTTGGGCTCAAGACATGTCGTCCTGATGGAAGCTTCCTATTGGCAGCTTTCTAAGGGATATTTGGCTACAGTGATACTCCTAGAGAATTGACCATAGGTATCCAGAATTCTAACTCCTGGTGCGAGTATTCTTAAAATTTTTCTTAAGGATAGCGCATAATATCAGGGGACATATTTCTTGATACGACACATGGCAATCTTCACCCCGAATAGAGTTTTCCCTCTGAGGGGGAAGAGTGGCGAAATTCAAGGGGAGCCGTCATCAAGGTTACCCAGTGGATCCCCTTTTCCCGTACTACTACAGGGTCCAATATGGCTACCCATTCCTTGTTTTGTAGCACTTTCGCACGGTGTACTACCCGCTTGCTCTAGTGTTCTAGACCGCTATTTACGAGGATTTATCATGCATTCTCTAGTATCTTCTGCCTATGGAAAGTTGAATATTTAATCTTTCCTGTGTATAATTTTTAGCTCCCTTCTCACAGTTAAATTAGCATAATTTAGATGTGTTTAACGGAGCGTTCGCCATGCATGCCTTATTTAGTCAGCAGAACGACATTCCCGGTATTTAGCTTTAATGAATTACAGTATAGCTATTTATGCAAATTATACCAGTGAAGATAAGATCATGCACGTATATTTCCTCTTCCTTAAATGTACGATCGTATACGTTAAGAGTCTCGGTGATATAGCATAGCCCAGATCTTGCCCCACACTAGGCTAACCTAGCCTATGCGCTTTAGTATACTTTCGTACATTATCCCCGTTTACCCTCGCGTATCACTTTATCAATTCAACAAGAGATAGTATATCTCCTAGAATTATTTATATAATTCGATACTCGTCTTTTTCAGAGATTTAAGGGTAAACCCTTTCCCTCTGAGTGTCGCCATTGGGCGACAACCCTATCTTGGTCTTGCCATAGAGTAGTATACTCCGGCTTGACTAGGCTAGTGTTTCTCTGTCTTCCCCCTTGCCAGCGAGTATCCCGGCTTGGTATTACGACAGTAACTCAGAGTATTCAGTTTTTACGCCGAAAACTCTGCTGCCGGGGGAATAGTCACACCCCCGCCGGCTAATACAATCTCCCCGCTTGTTGGGTGGGCTGTTGTACCGGCCAGGCTCATACATAGGCGGCTTGATAGCCGCTCTGACCTTCCCCCTATGGATGCAAGGCTGCGGGAAAGGTTGTGCCGGCCATGACGGCTGCCGGTGAGAGACCCTAATGTCTTTGAGTGTTCTTCAGTCCATCCATGGACTGCCATCCACATCCCTGGAACTGGCAGTGGCCGGCAACAGATCTTGTGGCTGGGTGGAAGCTAGAATGATTCATTCCCCCCTTCCATTTGAACCCTTATTCTGGAAGAAGGCAGTAGGGACAGTAGTACCTACACCCTTATTTATTGTACTAAACTATAATAATAAGGTAGCCCTTCTCTCCATACTTTCTCTATCTCTTTCGGCTAGTGCCGCCAGGTACTAACCTACCGGTGCCACCAGTTACTAGCCTAGCCGGCAACATACCGGCTAAACTACAGTATATGCTTATACAGTAGCCAGTATTTCTGCAGTTTAGTACGTACTGCAGGCAGAAAACTATAGTATATATTATATAGTAGTTTATATTTTCCAACATACCCTGTGTATCCCTTCACAGTCCATTGTTGAGACCAATCATAATACTGAAGTGAATTATTCCTTCAATACACTGATGAATCATAGTCATCAGATCATATTTTACCCAACAATATTAATACTTTTTATGAAAGGGTTAGTGCTAGTATACACTAATTCTAACTCTAGAAGTTAGAACCCTTCTTCTCTAGTTTTCCCTTAATAAGGAAATTCTAATATTAATATTGAGGGAGGTCACAGCAATTAGCTGGATAGGAGGCACAAGTATGTCTTTCCTATTTCCTTTCTAGCTTACTATCCTAAGCTATAATGGTTAAGATAATACCAAAAATTAATGCATGAGATTTCATTAATTTGTCAAGTGTGATAAATTACCGCATACTCATTTCAATTTCCTTTCTTTACAGGACCAGAAACTGAAATGTGAGGTGATGTACTGTAACCACAAAAGTAGGAACTTTTGTGGTCACACTATGTGCAGGTCTCATGCCGCCTGCATAGTGACAACCGAAACCTTGAGGTATTGGGACCCCAAGGACTGTAACGTCTGCTCGGCCTTGGTGACCAAGGGTTTCAGCGACCCCAAGTCAACGGAGTCGAGGGATGCAGCACGTGATTAGCTTCGGAAATGGGTACGAGGGTTCCAAAAGAACTCTCCTGGACCGTACCTCCCCAACGATAGGATGCGAAGCTTGATGTTCCCAAAGGCAGCAGCTGATGCCGTCGTACCCCAGGCACGACCCGGGCCTCCCTGCATCCAGATCGCAGTCGAGGCTGATGTCAGTGAAGCCTTGCAAAGCATGGACATCCACCAAGAAGAAAGGATGTCTGAAGTGTCCACGGCCACAGAGAAGGATCTTCGAGACGATCCTGAAGAAGAGTGTACTCTACCACCCGGAGGAGACGAGGACTACGACTCAACAGAAGCGGAGGAGCCCCTTCTGCCTGTGCCGGCAGCAGAGCCGACACCGTCTACGTCTTCGGCTCCTACCCCTCCATTAGACGCCATGGGTCATGCAGTTTTGGCCCACATTACCACCCTAATGGAAAACCTAAGTAAGGAGAACGTAGGTTTGCAAGAAAAGATGACGAGAGAGTTTCGTGAACCGACTCGGATCGTCACCTCCCGAGGGCCTTACAAGTGACCCAGAGTGAAGGACCTGCCATCCTGCTCCGAGACCAATCCCTGGAGGTATGCGGAGTTTATGCCTATCATTAACGGCAAACTCTACATCTCAGAAGTTGGGAGCTGTCCACCTGGACGACATTGAGTTTTGGCCTAACTTTAACGCTTACCCGGAGTGCTTCATTCGGCTGAAGCGTGAGCCAGTGTCGAGAGAAGAGACGGAACCAAAGGAGGTCATGGTATTCGACCACGACAAGGCACAGGCTCTCTTGACGAGTAGCCTGAATAAGGCAGGATATACTAACTCGCGAGTTTCTGCACTGAGCAAGAAACACCCTACCTTTCTTGCTCCTTCTTCGAGAGCCTTCCCCTTCACGTCGAAGGCTTTTCTGAGTGTCATCAAGGCCGCTGAAGCAGGCAAACCATGCCTACACTAGAGGAGTGTAGGCCCTTGTCTCTGGCCTTGCCCACAGATGAGGAGGAATGGAAGGAGGTCCACTTAACCTCCTCAGTAGCGAAGCTTGACGCAGATATCGCGGGACAGCAGTTCAGCGAGAACCTACCGAAGCTATCGGACTTTCTCTTGCGAAGGGAGCAATAGACAAAGGAGAGGCTAGCCGCCTCCCTTTCCCTCCAGAACTGCATGGAGATGTGTGCAGGCAATTCCAGCTCCCCAGATATGAACACGGTCATGGCCAAGATGCACATCGCCACCCTCGTCGGCCACCCTCGTCAAGGACCTGTACGCCTTTGTGAAGGCCAGGAGGGCCTGTAGGGAGTTAGTTTTTGCCGGTGCAACAGTGAAACATTAACCCAGGAAGCTGATTTCTTCCTGTATCTGGGGTAAGGACCTCTTCCCAAAGGAAGTGGTCCAAGAGGTAGTAGAGAAAGCCGCCACAAAGAATAGGAACCTTCTCCAAAAGTGGGGCATCTCCTCAAAGAGGAAGTCTTCCCCAGATGCTGGTCCCCAACCCAAGGGGAAGACAAAGAAGCCAAGACTACCTTCTCGTCCTGCTCAGCAACATCCCACGGTCACCATGACCGCAATGACCCAAGTGGTCGCTCAACCACAGACCACCTTTCAAGTGGTGCCTCAACAGCTGGTAGCTCAGTCACCAGCCTTCAACCCAGGTTTTGAGAGGCACACCACTACCTTTCCTTCGAAAGGAAGAGGATCTCGACGGGGCTCCTCAAGAAACCCTTCATGAGGCAGGGAAGGACATGGTCAGGGTGGCAAGCCGTCACGACCATCTAAGCAATGAGATGCTCCAGGTAGGAGGGAGACTCCAACACTTTTGGGATCGTTGGGCCTAATCAAAAATGGAATAGGATGGAAATGGAACAGATCTCCACCTTCATATCCTAAGTTCTTCCAACACTCCACCCCCTTACTGGAAGAATATACCTTGGAACTCTTGAACAAGAAGGTTATAAGGAAAGCAAAGTCTCTGGTAAACTTCCATTAGGACGACATGGCTTGAGCCCAAAAAACTGATTTTGAAGCCAAGCGAAAAATCTATTTTTGGGTGAGATGGCCATGTTGTCCTGATGGATGAACCCTCCTTTTCAAAGAAAGGATTATATAACAATCTCCACCCAAAACTACTCTATCTGTAGCACCATGCTTAAATGCTACAAGGAATAGGTAGCCATATTGGACCCTGTAGTAGTACGGGAAAAGGGGATCCACTGGGTAACCTTGATGGCGGCTCCCCTTCAATTTCGCCACTCTTCCCCCTCAGAGCGAAAACTCTATTCGGGGTGAAGATTGCCATGTGTCGTATCAAGAAATACGTCCCCTGATATTATGAGATATCCTTAAGAAAAATTTTAAGGATACTCGCACCAGGAGTTAGAATTCTTGAGACCTATGGTCAATTCTCTGGGAGTATCACTGTAGCCAAATATCCCTTAGAAAGCTGCCAATAGGAAGCTTCCATCAGGACGACATGGCCATCTCACCCAAAAATAGATTTTTTGCTTTGCTTCAAAATCCGTTTTATTTACCGAAATGGAAGAAAAATAATTTGCTTCATTTGATTGCATATGTTGTAGCATTGTGAAGTTGTATATACAAAAATATTGTTTATTATATTTTTTATCTTAAAAATGTACTTAATGATATATAAAATTAATTGTAAATAAATAATCTTGATATTGAAAGGAAAAATATGAGAGAGAGAGAGAGAGAGAGAGAGAGAGAGAGAGAGAGAGAGAGAGAGAGAGAGAGAGAGAGAGAGAGAGTGGGGGGGGGTTAGAGGATGGGGACGGGAGCGAGGCAGGCGACAGCCAACAGTGGTGACGAGAGTGATGCGTCACAGTGTGAATGTACACGGGTAATAATCTATTTTACTGTAAAATAAATACAAGTAGAGTAAGAATGTGTGTTTTTATTGTTTTTGTGACCTTCGAATATATCAATAATGTGTTTGTTCAAGTTCCATAGTAACCAAATCCCAAAATAGACAGACTTTCCCAATGTCCAGGAATGTAACACCCCTCTATTACCATTATTTATTATGGAGAAATTATGTTCCGTTAACACGATTTCCATTAACACGACCTCTCCAAGAACAAAACCCTCGTGTTAACAGGGAGTTAACTTCCCTTATTCACTATGGAGCAAAGATCCTAAAGAAAATATTCTGCCAAATATAAACTACAATAACAAGCTGTAAATGAAGGTGAGAAAACAAACAATATTCATAGCTGCTATTCTGTTTGGAATCGGGGAAAGCTGTGTCCAAAACAAGAAAACAAAAAGGAAATTTAGTGGGAACCTATGAATGTGCAAATTGCATGATTAAATGTAAATGCCGAATTTATTAGATAACATTAGTGTATGAAAACTGAAAATATAGTTTTGTTCTAACACGGTATAAAAAATTTCCCAAGCTTTATAATCAAGCACCAAAGAGCTGAAAACTATAAATTATCATGCGTTGGCAACATAAATGAAACTCCAGTTAACTTCTATACAGTATGCGATTCAACTCGACAGTAAATAAAATGTGAGAGAAGTACAGTTAACACCCCGGTAACACGAGTTCTGTAACACGACATTGAAGTTACACGAGTTCAAATTTATTGAGATATACTCTGTTAACATAAAATGTCCAATGTTACACAAGTTGAATTTCCCATCTGAGAGCAAGAGAGAGAGAGAGAGAGAGAGAGAGAGAGAGAGAGAGAGAGAGAGAGAGAGAGAAAAAAGAGAGAAAGAGGTTAATAAGAATCTATTTAAGCTTACAACCAAATAAATTTTAGTTTTTAATGTACTAGTACCAAAAAATTTAATATAATTTTACGAATAAATGAACATCCATAATTGTAAATGTATACGTTTACAATTTAGGATGTTTACAGTACATCACGGCTCTTTATTTGAGAATATGGTTTGCTCCAAGATAGTATAAAATAGATAGATTTTGTAGGGTTACATAGAAAATTAAGTTATGAAAATTATATTGTGTTAGTATAAAATAAACTTAATGGTTACATTTACCAATATTTATATTCAATATCTTTATTTACATCATGTACATAAATGGCTGTGGATCGTCAGTGTCAACAGCTGATTTGTCTGTTGTTGTTGTTGTTCGACACGCATTTTAATAAGAAACTGGTTGAGAGGCCGTTGAACAGTGTTCTTTTTGTTCAAGGATTACATGACAGGGACCTAAATCATATCAACATATTCTGTTAACTATATGTGAGCATAACTGTGATACCGTCGGGGCCTTGCAAACAGCTGACAACAAGGCCAAACTAAAAACAATCGGTAATTGCTGCTGTTAAAATATATCTTCAATTGATAATATAAAAGTAAAAAAAATTAAATGAAGTTCCGATAACATTGAGAACCAGGATTATTTTAGACATCTTTCAGTTCTTATACATTATGTAGTTGGCTATTAAGCTACAGATCAGCAGACGGAATCGAACGACATCTTAATCATTCCCTACGATCAAACATAGATTCAAGCAAAGTAAAAGATTATATTGAGAGAGAGAGAGAGAGAGAGAGAGAGAGAGAGAGAGAGAGAGAGAGAGAGAGAGAGAGAGAGAAACGTATTCGTATGATAACTAATAATAATAGCTCAAAACAAAATGTAAGCAAACAATGACATAAAATTTATTGTAAATAAATAAGCATGACATTAAAAGGAAAAAAATATGTTACAATCTGTTATTTATTCATCAAAATGATAGAAAAATAAATCACTATTGTGTTTGATATGTGTAGTAGCATTGTGCGTTCGTACATACATACATATACCATGGCACTTCCCCCAATTTTGGGGGGTAGCCGACATCAACAAAGAAACAAAAACAAAAAGGGGACCTCTACTCTCTACGTTCCTCCCAGCCTAACAAGGGACTCAACCGAGTTCAGCTGGTACTGCTAGGGTGTCACAGCCCACCCTCCCACATTATCCACCACAGATGAAGCTTCATACTGCTGAATCCCCTACTGCTGCTACCTCCGCGGTCATCTAAGGCATCGGAGGCAGCAGCAAGGCCTACCGGAACTGCGTCACAATCGCTCGCCATTCATTCCTATTTCTAGCACGCTTTCTTGCCTCCTCACATCTATCCTCCTATCACCCAGAACTTTCTTCACTCCATCCATCCACCCAAACCTTGCCCTTCCTCTAGTACTTCTCCCATCAACTCTTGCATTCACCACCTTCTTTAGCAGACAGCCATTTTCCATTCTCTCAACATGGCCAAACCACCTCAACACATTCATATCCACTCTAGCTGCTAACTCATTTCTTTCACCCGTTCTCACTCTCACTACTTCGTTCCTAACCCTATCTACTCGAGATACACCAGCCATACTCCTTAGACACTTCATCTCAAACACATTCAATTTCTCTCTCCCCATCACTTTCATTCCCCACAACTCCGATCCATACATCACAGTTGGTACAATCACTTTCTCATATAGAACTCTCTTTACATTCATGCCCAACCCTTTATTTTTTGTGCGTTCGTACATACCAGAAAGTAATGTTCATTTCTTTTCTAATTTGAATATGCATTTATTGATATAAAATCAACTGTAAATAAATAATTATTAGAATAAAAGGAAAAATATGTTATGGTCTTTTATTTAATTATCAAAATGAAAAAAAAAATAAATTGCTAATTTGTTTGATATGCATACATAGTAGTATCGTGAGTTCATACCTACCACACAGAGTTCATTGTAATTTTTAACTTAAACATTTTTTAAAAAAAATAATATTTAGATTAAAAGGAAAATATATTAAGATAGGTTATTTATTTACCGAAATGAAAAAAAAAATAAATTGCTAATGTGTTTGATATGCACATGTAATAGCATTGTGCGTTTGAACTTACGATAGTTTTGTTGATTGTGTTTTTTAACTTAAAAAATGTACTTATATAAAATTGATGGTAAATAAATAATAATGAGATTAAAAGGAATAAAATGAGAGAGAGAGAGAGAGAGAGAGAGAGAGAGAGAGAGAGAGAGAGAGAGAGAGAGAGAGAGAGAGAGAGAGAGAGAGAGAGAGAGAGAGAGAAATAACATATTTTACTATAAAATAAATGTAAGTAGAGTAAGACTGTGTGTTTTTATTGTTTCTGTGGCCTTTAAATATATCAATAATATGTTTGTTCAAGTTTCATAGTAACAAAATACCAAAATAGAGAGACTTTCCCATGTCCAGGAATGTAACACCCCCTATGACCATAATTTCTTATGGAGAAATTATACTCTGTTAACATGACCTCTCCAGGAACATAATCCTCGTGTAAACGGGGAGTTAACTGTATTTCAAATAAAACTATTGAAATTAGTATGCTAATTAGAAAATGATAGATCAAGTAATAATAGTTTCTTTTAGGAAATATGAAATATCTCAGTACGTAGTTTGCTTTAATCAGCTGATTTGGAAAGCATAAACGTAAACAATGGAAAAGAAAATAATTTGCTGTTTTTATTTAGAAATACGATACTTGAATGTGAATATTACTTGAATTATTATTGGATGTAGTTGAGTGAAAACCAGATTAATCAAAATATGGTTTATTTTAAATATAGCTATAATTTTTTACCTCAGTAAATGGATATACAGCGAGAGCTGGAACGAGCTGGGTGGAGAGAGAGGGAAGTGGTGTGAAGTAATCCTACTGCAAAGGACAGTGGGCTACTTGACATCATCGCGCCCAAAGATTTTTTATCGCAAATATTGGATTTTTTATCTAATAGGTATTGCTGTCCTCTGTGACGAATATTAGTGAAATCCCGAAATATAAACTCACATAAAGCGCGGGCTGACTGTATACTGAAAGCCATTAGATACGCATCACTAATAGAATGCAATATTATATAAACACATTATGGCAGCCAAGAAAAATAGATACCAGGAAGTGGTAAGTAATCTGTTAAGAAGAGAATGAAATGCGCTGCACAGTTGTACTGCATTTAATGACAAAGGCAACATTGATTATACAGAGGCAGGGTTAAAGCACAAGTTCGCATAGGAACACAACAAGGAATACATCAGTATTGCACGTGTCCATCATCAGCATCAATAACAGATGCACACCACCTCATAAGAGAAAAGATGTCCCTCCTGAAGATATCTATAGATTTTATGTCATATCCTGCGGAGAGTGGATTCTAACTGTGGCAAGTTGAGGGGCGATGCCATATTAGCAATTCTTCTCTCCATCTGATCCCAAAAATGCTTAATTGGTGTAAAATCAGGAGAGTCGAGGCCATGGCATGGCAGGAATGTTATTTATCACATAAATTCCATGGTATGCCTTGCTTATGTGGTCTGGCATTATCTTGTTGCAGTGTGCAAACATTGATTGGCCAGCCATCATGTGTGAGACGACAGGTCTTCAAACATCCTGCGAGTATATCTAGGTAGGAACACATCCTCGAAAGACATGCAAAGAGGTCCAGTCAAACACTCTGATCCCACTCCAGATCATCAGGCTTCTTCTGCTCCAGCAATTAGCCTACAAAAACACAGCAATTGGCGTGATTTTCACCGCATCTCCACAACATGAGCAAATGTCCATTAGAATGATTAAGGTGAAATCTGGATTTGTCAGTGAAGAGAACTCCTTCCCTCTCCCTGTGTGTCCACCTATGATGATGTCTGCACCAATCCAGATGTGCCTATTGATGTCTTTGTGACAAATTTGGACCAACATGGGGACGGCGTGCATGTAGCCCCCTCTCACATAAACGATGCCTCACACTTTGTGGACTGCTTATCCCTCTTCTCCCAAACATTGCTTAAGACGTCCACACTAATGGCTAGAGCCGATTTCTCAAGTGGGTGACCTGGATGTTGTGGTCTTGGTTTGGAATTGTGACGTGTGGTTGTACAGGACATTGATGGTCATGTATACAGTACTACCAGATTGCTGATGATGGGAATACTTAACAGTAGTGATCATGTGACACTTAGAACTGTAGGGTCACTGCACAGGTGGATAATCCAATATTAAGCAAACCAGCTGCTCTATCTTTCTCAATAGCGGATAATCAAGGGATAGTTATAAATTTAGCAATGCAATTAAACACTCACAACCAAGTGACTTACAATAAAATGTCAAACTTTATCATGGCTTAAATTTCAAATACTGTGACAAAGGCTTGAGCATCCTGTAAGAGCAAAGAAAATATACTATATCAGTTGCTGTGCTGCAACAGTATATCCTAAGGAGAAGTTATTTAAAATCTATTGGTATAGTCTAGTAAATAGTGGCTTATTAAGGTGGTCTGCCTCTTGTAGACCCCAACACTAAGGGCTTGGACCACTGAGTGGGTTTTTTTAACGCTAAGGTTGCAGCAGAGACCATGAACTTCGTACGCTTGAGGGGAAGGGAGGCCTAGTGGTGCTACCCAAGGATTTACATTCATTAAGGATCTAGACCTCGGATCGATTGTGGAATAACCTTAAGGGGACCGTCCGGGTAGGTATTTTGGCATACCAACTTGAAAAATTCAAAAATCGTTTTATTGTCTCTCTGTATAGAGAAACATATCGTACATGCTCTCCAGAAGTTTCAACCCATTATTTTCATAAATAATGATGATACGGGGGTTTTTAAATCATGACGTCATCCTGGGACGTCGTCTGCGCGGCTGAGTTTGACAGTTCGTCTTTGCGTGTTTTTTTTTGTATATATACATCGATTTTTTTCGTTTTTTTTTCTCTAATTTCGTACCTCTGGCAATGATGTAGCGTATCAGCGGAAGAGAGCTCAGTCAACCCGCAGTTTGGCGACACACACCAGTACAGTCTTAGACCTCGTGAGAGTGAGACGCACGTGTTTTTGTTTACATTCGCCCACGTGTTTATTAGTGTTTTTTATAATTCCTCGTGAATTTTACATCATGCCAAGGAAAAGCATTGTAAAGAGGGGTACAAGGAAAGAAATTCTTTCAAAATTAGCGAGTGCTCGGGAGGAAAAACTGAAGAAAAAACAATCGATTTCTTTGTCATCAGCTCTCGCATTGTCTGCGCGAGAGAGAGAGAGAGAGGAGCATTCTACCACGTCGGAGCTTAGTAGAGAGAGAGAGAGAGAGAGCAGCCTTCTACATCGGGGCTTAGTCATTCATTTTCGCTGCCAGATGAAGGAGAATTTAGCGAGCCTAAGCCATCCACGTCACGGGATGTAAGCCAGGAATTGCTTTCAAGCCCTCAACCTTCACGCTACGTGAGTGAGGACTCGATTTCACCGCCAGTTCCTGATCATATAATTGGGATTAATATTAGTGATATCCCAGAATATGATGAGAAATACCTAATTTCAAAAACACAGCTAGAAGGAATGATGAAAGGCGTGACTTGTAGAAAGCGAAACTGTAGAAAGTCAGTCAGTGTACACGCAGAAAGGGACAGATGGGATACGACAGTTAGAGTATCTTGTGATGGTTGCCATACGGACATTAGCTACCTCCCCCCAAGGAGGCATGGGAGGGGAAGTGAATGTCATAAACTTGGTGAAGCAAATTTACAAGAAGTGTATCATTCTCTTACTACAGGTATAGGAAGAGCAGGCCTGAATAAAATGGGAGGATTTTTCTGCAAGCCTCTGACAGCGGGATCTTATGCCAGACATAGTTCTTATCTTTATAAAGAAATGGAAAAACATTACAGTGATATGCAGAAATATACGTATAATTATGTAAAGAAATTTTATATAGAAAATAAGTTGGCAATACCTGATGAAAATGGCGTAATAGATATAGATGTGTCTTTTGATGGAACTTGGTTATCAAGGGGCCATAAGTCATACGTAGGTGTAGGGTTCGTTATAGACGTGTTCACAGGAAAAGTACTCGATTGTGAAATTTTGTGTAATTATTGCAAAATATGTGACAAAGGAAATGAGGAAGGACAAGAAGAAGGAAATGAGCCAAATCATAAGTGCAATAAAAACTTTGAAGGAAAATCTGGTGCTATGGAAGCAGAAGAAGCAATTAGAATGTGGAAGAGATCATTGAATAATGGTTTCAGATATAAAACATTTGTTGGGGATGGGGACTCGAGTGCATACAATGCAGTATGTGAAATGAATGAAGGCCAAGGGCCATATGAAGGTGTGAAGGTAGAGAAGGAGGAGTGTATTTGTCATGCCCAAAAAAGAATGGGCCACAGGCTCCTAAAAATGAAATCAGAAGTGAGTGAATATATAACAACAAAAAGCGGAAAACAGATGAAAAGAAGTTTATTGTCAGGAAAAAACAAGTTGACCCAAGCCATTATAAATAATATTCAAGTATATTATGGTATGGCAATAAGAAATAATATAAACACAACAGTGGATCAGATGCGAAATGCTATTTGGGCTATCTATTATCACTTGACATCTGATGATGAACACCCAATCCATCAAATGTGCCCTGCTGGGCCTGAATCATGGTGTTTTTACAATAGAGCTGTAGCAAAAAATGAAAAAATACCATCACATGCAACAAGGAAAAATCATCTTGCAGGAATACCCTATGAGCTTCGCACACACATAAGAAGTGTTTTCAATAGTTTGGCTGACCCCAAATTATTGCAAAGATGCCTGCATGGCTGGACTCAAAATCCAAATGAATCTCTGCATTCTAGGCTTTGGATGAAGTGCCCCAAACAAAAGTTTTTTGGCATGCCTAGAGTAAAATTTGCATCAAGGTTAACAGTTTTGGAAAATAATTTTGGATACATGCAAAGTAACTTGATGGTAAAGTTATTTGGAAAAAGTCCTGATATAGACACTTCCCTCAAAATTTATGATACAGAAAGAGCAAGAAGTAGAGAGAGAATAAAAACAAGAACAAAGAAGACAGAGAAACAAGGAGAAGAATATAAAGCTGGAGCATTTTAGCTCTGCAAAACCCTGGCAACAATGAGGGAGGAGGCAGCTCCCGACACCCTTACACTAAGTGTATTAGTACACTTAGGGTATTAATACCCCTTTTAAGGGGGGGGGGGACCAGGAGCCATGCTGTAGAAATCAACAATATCAACAATAAAAATAACAAGTAAGTTTCCATAATAATGTTTTTTTCATTTTTTTTATGAAAAATGCAGAAATTTACATGGCAAATCTTTAGGAGCTCATAACTCGAAAACATACTTATCCGCACTTAGGTACATTTTTCTCAGTTATTTATTGTTCAATTTTGAAGATAAAGATATCATTAAAAAGAAGATTAAAAATGCCACAATTCTGTCAGACAAAATTTTAATTTTCATTTTACTTTTTTTTTCATGATTATTTTACGTCTAGACGAGGAAAAAAAAATAAAAATTCATTAAAAAAAAAAAAAAGGAAAATCAAAATTTTGTCTGACAGAATTGTTCGGTTGATAGAGTAGTTTTTATGGTAAAAGTTTCAATACAATTGGTATTATAGTAGTGGGGAAAAATGTACCCAAGTTTTTTTTATAAATCATGATTTTTGCTAATAAATCCGAAAGTTTTTGATCAAATGACTTGAAATTTTTATATGATGAAGGTATTATATATGTCTAAAACATATATAGAAATGGTGTAATTTGGTTCATTAGAAAAAAAAATGGCGGACATGGCGGACGGTCCCCTTAAGGTTTCAGTAAAACCACACACATCATATTCTTGCGGAAAGCCCTGAAGATGTATAGGCTCTCATAATAGATTCCCATAACCGAACGGAATCGTGTTTTGGAAACCTTGTTTTGGAGTGACTAAAGCTTAAAGATAGATTAGAAATATTATTTCTGATAGGGGCTCTCCTTTTCAAGTATTTTCAAGCTGTGTTTACAGAACAGAGTAACAGATTATCCGGATCATCAGTTACCTCTTTGGGAGACGAGATTGTGAAAAAGTTAAATCTGGTGTCATTTACAGCCGGATTTTAGGCTTTAGCAACAAATTTGGAAACAGGAGAGAAGGATAATTCTCACTACTCCTTGGAGTTTGAAAAAGACTAGATAAGCCGTGCCAACCACTTACCTTCTTGGCTGAGGCTAGGACATGAAAGAAGACAGGATGTAGGGTTAGGACTCTGACCGAGGCTTATATAACGGATTTTGAGCGAAGCGAAAAATCTATTTTTGGGTGAGATAGCCATGGCGTCCTGATGGAAGGTTCCTTTTTGGTAGCTTCCTTGGGTAATCACTACTAGAATTTTCCCAGAGAATTAAACCACAGGTTATCACAGAATTCTAACTTCTGGAGCGAGTATCCTAAGGGTTTCCCCTTAAGACATCGTGTATCAACAGGGGACACGCATGTATAGACGTGCCACATAGCTATCTGCACCCCATACAGTTAACGCTTCAATATGGCGGACAGGGAGTGGCTGGGAGTTGAGCCGCAGCCAATCTAGATGTGGCGATATCGGTACTCGCGATGTAAACAGACGGACGCCATTGCTTTCGATGACGTCACATCCATCCTCATTCTGAAAGTCTGGAGCTCGCTCATCACCATGATACAGCGGCGCAGGGCGGGACCTGATAACAGACAGGGTGGGTCCATCAGGACGCCATGGCTATCTCACCCAAAAATAGATTTTTCGCTTCGCTCAAAATCCGTTTTTTGGGCTCAAGCCATGGCGTCCTGATGGAAGAGTACCAGAGAATTAGTGTATCGTGGTAGACTTTTTCCCTTTATAAGTGAGTGCTAAAACATTGAGCCGAAAGCATAGTGGTCTATACTAGAGCTACCGTGAGGCAGTTGCCTTCCTGCCCCCCTGGCATGGAAGTCCCCACGGGCTATGCTAAGATCAAAGTGGTCATGGGAAGGCTATTCATATAGGCTGAAGGAACAATGAGATCCATAAGATAAGTCAGAGCGATTTGGTATTCGCGTCGAAACAAACTTGAAGAAGTGGTGGTTGAACACTTCGTGTATGGAGTTGACTCATCTTCATAATTGAGTAAGTATTCGCAAAGGAAACTTACTTGCTCTATATAAATAAATGCCCGGAGTAAATCCTGGCATTTTCCTTAACCAGGAATAAAGGGTAATAAAACTATGACAATTAGTATATTTCATAGTAAGAAAGGAGCAAGGGCGACGCACAATTAATAAAATAGACATTTTATTATATAATTGCAGGTAAATCAATACATGTCATGCAATAAATAGTAAAAAACATTTACATTGATAAAAATGTACATAGTCATAAAGGCGTGCTCTTGAATCTGAAAGGGAAGAATCAAGTATTAGTAGGCACTCGTTCTACGGAACGTTAGTCTTTATGTAACACACGTCATGCACGTGGCATGTAGCACTCATGTGGTAATCTACTATGACATTTCACCTGAGGTAAGAACAGTTAAAGAAAACACAAGGTGGTTTCTGCTTCACTACGTATCACTTGAGGGTCAACATAGGCACCCGACGAGTTAGAGTCCCTAATAACTCACTGTTCTAAGCAGAGTTCAGAGCAGGTTTCATAACACTACCTGCGGCTACCACAAAATGTTTCACTTCGTGCACTTGTTTCGCATAATGTTTAAAGAAAACACGCGAGGATTTCCAGCCTGTATAGTTCTTGAGGCTTTCGAAATCCATACTCTGAAAGAAATTCAGAGACGAAGCGACTTTCCTAGGATCATGACCAGCGGGTGTACTGTCTGGATCCGCTCTGCGAATGAAGTAGGTGATTTTTGCTCTCAATTGTTTTAGTGACAGGTTGCTGCCCGATGTTTCTCCTTTGAAGAGTTGGCCTCCACCAAAGTTTGAAGTTCTATGAAGATAGACCTTAAGGCTCTCTACTGGACATAGAGAGGCATCTTCCTTCAAGGGGCATATCCTCCACGGGCCCCATCGTTTGGTAGGTAATTCGTTCTTTGCGAGAAACGTCGGATCAGGGAAGAGGGAGAGGTCTCCTGAATCATTGAAAACGATATGTCCCTCTTCTCTAGATAGTGCCACTATTTCGCTGACTCGGGCTCCCGAAGCTAGAGCGAAGAGAAATATAACTTTCTGAGTCAGGTCCTTAAGAGGGCATGAATCATTGTCCAAGTTGGAGGCGAAGTGGAGAACTTTGTCTAGAGACCAAGTGATTGGTCTCGGAGGGGGTGCCGGTCGTAAACGGGCACAGGCCTTCGGTAGTTTGTTGAAGATGTCACTAGACAGATCTATTTGGAAGGCGTATGACAAAGGTCTGGTCAAGGCCGGTTTGCAAGTAGAAATCGTGTTGGCTGCCAAGCCTTGTCCATGAAGGTGAATGAAGGACATGCAAAAATCTATGGTGATTTTCGAGGGGTTCTTTGCCTTGACGAAGGAGACCCATTTCCTCCAAGACGATTCATATTGCCTTCTCGTGGATTCGGTCTTGTATTCCTCGAGGAAGTCTAGACTCTTCTTCGAAATCCCAAACCTTTTCTTAGCGGCTAGGGTGAGAAAATCATGAGATGAAGGTCCTTGATTTTCGATGATGAAGCGAAGACAGTCGACTTCTGTATTTGCTGGGAGAGAACTGGGTCCGGGAGGGGGATCAGCATTGGCTGCATCTCCAGGATCAAGGGGTACCAGTTGCTGCGGGGCCACTTGGGAGCCACTAGAGCTGCTGTCCCTTTGAAGGTTCTCAATTTGGAGAGGACTTTCAGCAGAAGATTGGTGGGAGGGAACAGGTAAATCTTGGCCCATCTGTTCCAATCCAAGGTCATGGCGTCCACCGCTTCCGCTTGGGGTCCTCGTACGGGGCTACATATCGAGGAAGTTGATGGTTGTCGCTCGTTGCGAAGAGGTCGATCTGGAGTTCTGGGACTCTGTGAGAGATGAAGGAGAATGATCTTGCGTCTAGAGACCATTCCGACTCTATCGGGTTTGTCCGAGATAGAGCATCTGCTGTCACGTTGCGGAATCCTTGTAGGTGAACTGCAGACAGGTGCCATTTCTTCCTTTCTGCCAGACGGAAGATTGTCAGGAGCACCTGATTTATCTTGGGCGATCTTGAGCCCTGGCGATTGAGACAACGCACTACCACAGAGCTGTCCAGGGTCAGGCGAATGTGTATCGACGGGGGCGGGGAGAGTTTCTTCAGCGTCAGAAGAACCGCCATGGCCTCCAAGATGTTGATGTGAAACGTCTTGAATAGGGGAGACCAAGTGCCTTGAGCCTGTTGTTGGTGGGAGTGACCTCCCCAACCCTCCAATGAAGCGTCCGTATGGATGTTGAGAGATGGAGGTGGGTGTTGGAGAGGAAGGGACCTTCTTAGGGCCCTCGCTTCTGACCACGGCTTTAGAAGAAGTCGAAGTCTGCTTGGGAGCCGTCTCTTGAGGTCTCTTCGAGCGATGGATGCGGAACGTCTCCAGACTCCCGCTGCATCCTTTAGCTGTGCACGAAGCACTGGGTTTGTGATCGAGGCGAACTGTAGAGAGCCTAGAACTTGTTCCTGCTGGCGTCTCGAGATCCGTTTGGATTTTAACAGTCGCTTGACGGACCCTGCTATTTCCTTCCTTTTCTTTGCTGGAATGGAAAGGCGGTGTGACTGAAGATTCCAGTGGATGCCTAACCATTGGAACTTCTGAGCTGGAGATAGGCGAGACTTTTTCGCGTTTATCTGGAATCCCAGGTGTTCGAGAAACTGGGTAACTTTTCTGCAGGATTCTATACAATCCTCGGGCGAGGGCGCCCACACTAGCCAGTCGTCGAGGTAGGCCATCACCTGGACGTTTCGGATGCGGAGCTGTTGTACTACTGCGTCCGCTAGCTTTGTGAATATCCGAGGGGCCACGTTGAGTCCGAAGGGCATGGCCCGGAAGGCATAGCTTTTCCGTTGGAGTCGGAATCCTAGGTAGGAGGAAGCGTGATGGTGCATTGGTATGTGCCAGTATGCGTCCGCCAGGTCTATCAAGACCGTGAAAGACCCTCGAGGCAGGAGGGTTCTGATCTGTTGAAGAGTCAGCATCTTGAACTTGTCGTTCGATATGAATACGTTGAGGGGGGATAAGTCCAGAATGACTCTGAGTCTGTCTGAGTTTTTCTTGGGGACACAAAACAGTCTCCCTTGGAACCTTGTGGACTTCACCCTTCTTATCACCTTCTTGTTCAAGAGGTCTAGCACATATTCTTCCAGGAGGGGGGTTGAACGTTGGAAGAATTGCTGGAAGGTTGGGGGTGGTTGCGTCCACCTCCAGCCCAGACCTTTCTTGATGATGCTGTGTGCCCAGGAGTCGAAGGTCCAACGATCCTGGAAGTGGCGGAGTCTTCCTCCCACCGGAAGCACTTCATTGCTTCTGGGGTCCCGAGGACTTGCTGCCTCGGCCGCTAGCTCCCTGTCCTCCTCTGCCTCTGGAGGGCCGGCGAGAGGAATCTCTGCCGGAACCCCTGCCTGAGCTTCTACCTTTGGGACGAAAGGTAGTGGAGTGCTGCTCGAAGGCGAGGTTGAAGGCCGGTGATGAGGACAAGACCGGCTGTGGGACCAACTGAAAGGTCTGTGGCGGCTGAGCGGCCACTTGGGGAGTAGCGGGTGCCGGAAACTGACGTCTGTGCTGACGTTGCTGGGGTCTATGCTTCGACTGTTTCCTCTTAGGCTGAGGACCGTCATCCTGAGAGGGCTTTCTCTTCCTAGACATGCCCCATTTGTTGAGAAGGTTCCTGTTCTCAGATGCGGCCTTGTCTGTGATCTCTTTCACTAGATCAGACGGGAAGAGGTACTTGCCCCAGATGTTGGAGGAAATCAGTTTCCGGGGTTCGTGTCTGACAGTGGCACTGGAGGACACGAGTTCTCTGCTGGCTCTACGAGCTCGCATGAAGTGGTACAGATCCTTGACTAAGGTTGCCATATGAGATTTGGCGAGGACCATGTAATGGTCAGGGACTCCGGTGTCGCCAGCCATTACGTCCATCTGGACCTGGAAAGTGAGAGATGCTGCCAGCCTCTCCTTCGTTTCCTGTTCCCTACGAAGGAGGTGATCGTTTAGCTTGGGGAGGTCCTCATTAAACTGACGTCCAGCAACGTCAGGATCTAGTTTGCCCACCACGAAGGTGTATTGCACATCCTTCCAGTGTTTAGTGTCGGGCGGGGTGACTGCGGAGAAAGGCCTGCATTCCTCCAATGCAGGGCAGGATTTCCCTTCTTCTACAGCCTTAAAGCAGGCAGCGAAGGCCTTTTCCGTGAAGGGTATCATCACTTCATCGGGCGCAACGTAGGTGGGGTACTTCTTGCTCAAAGCCGGAAGTCCAGAGCAGGTAAAGCCTCTGCTCTTAAGCGCTTTGGCAAGCATAGCCTGGGCCTTCGAGAGATCGAACACTATTTTCTCCTCCGGTTCGGTCTCTTCCTTTGAGGATGGTTCTGAACGTAGACGGACGTAACAGTCCGGGTACGCCTCAAATCGGGGGAAGAACCCCACTTCTTCCAGGGATATGGAACCGATCTTATCGCTGACGAAGATCTTGTCGTCAGCGATGACCATATGCTCGGCGAATCGCCACGGATTGTCGCTCGAGCATGCGGGGAGGTCCTTGATGGAGATTTTTCGAGATTCCTTGGAACCTCCCAACGACCGAATGATCTGGTGAGTTTCTTGGAGCTTCTGCTCCATCACGGATTCAATGAGCCGAATCATATCCTGTGCCGTAGGTAGAGGAGTCATGGTGGAGGAAGTAGACGGGAGAGATACTTTCGTCGGTGTAGGGGTAAGAGGGGGGATGGAGGGAGGGGCATCCTCCTTATCGGACTCGGTATACACTACCCGGTCCTCTTCTTCATCATCCTCCCCTTCACCCTGGGCCATAAGGGTTTTCTCGGTGTCCTCCGAGATCTCTGACATGCGTTCATCATGTTCTGAATCCAGGTGATAATCATTCATGGACTGAGCCATGACAACATCAGGTTCCACTGTAATCTGGACTACGGGGATCTGTTCGACTGGGACCACTGAGTCTGGCAGAAGTCGTGGTCACACATGACGTACTCCTCCTGTAAAGGAAAGAGACGATGAGTATTGTAGAGTCATAATATGGCTCATATATAAAGTTAATTATTAACAAGTTAATATTAACTTAAATTAATTGTGATGCACAGAAGGGTGGGTGAAAGGAGACAGGCGCATGCCTCGTGTAACCCGCCCGGCTGGTTGCCGTAGCATCGGACAGTCCCAGGTGGCCGAAGGCCTCCATGGAAGGTGTCTTGATAATGGGAATTCCATCTAGAATAACCATATTATAGACTAGGCTTGAAATCTTATCAAGAAAGTCTGGGGATCATGAGATCCTAGTAAGGTTCCGGCAACCAGACGTGCCAATTACACGTAGCGTGCTGGAAAGATGAAACACGCAAGAAGACAGAGTGAAAACTGAACAAAATGTACGATTCCGTACCAGTTTGTCTGCGTTAACAAGCCGTCTAGGTGCGGTTTTTAGGAGCTATCGCTAGTAAAGATAGCTGAGAGAAGGGGTGCAAGGCATCTTGCCGCCTCCGGACGGGCCCGGCATACCCCCGGCACGCCGGAAGCCGCTCGAGCAGAGTTTCTGGCATTCAAGAATGATCATTCTATGGTCAAAGAAGCCAGGGTGGCGGCAGCCGGTAGCGGCGGCCGCCGGCAAGGAGCGGCGGTTCCGGCAGCCGGAGGCAGTCGGAGGGTGACAGGGGTAAGGATAAAGGAGCATAGCCGGGGCCGGGGGCCGGCTGCTAGTGCCGGCACTCCGGGAGGGGTCGGCAGTGTGCCGAGGCTATGAGGGAATGGAGAGGCCACGGCGGTAAGCCGGCGGCGATCCTCCGGCACTCAGGGGAAGGCGGCAAGGATAAGGAAGTCACCCGTAGCGGCGGTAATGCCGGGGTAGAGGCGGCAAGGGACAAGCACCAAAGATGGAGGTGGGATGGCAAGGCTGTACTAGCCTAGTCAAGACACCTCTGGAAAAGGTACCACCATGATAGAGGTGAATCTATCATCCTAAGCAGGGGCCGCAATGGCCGGGGGCTAAGGCAGTCCAAGAGAGGACAGGGTGTACCCAAAGAAGGGGTGGAGACTCTTCATGTTGACCAAATGATAACTGACTCCATAGCACTATGGAGGGTCTATGTATCAGAGCGGACAACACTGGGAGCACCACGGGGTCCAGCACTCCAGCCTAGGGTGGAGAGTAGGACAGGGGACATATGAAGCCTAACCTACTGGTAGGTTAGGCTAGGCAAGAGATAGGTTGGGGGGGGGAAAGGGTCTTCTTATAAGAAAGGATGGGTTATGCACCAGAGCGGCCACCTAGGAAGGGAGATGCTCACCCTAACCTATAGTAGGTGGACCAACTGAAAAACGGAGCACGCGTATATTCAGCAAGGTACATAAACCAGCCCTCCCAACCTAACCTGGATTAGGGTTGTTAGACCCTAATCAAGGAAGGGAGAAGACGTATCGCAAGGAAAAGGTCAAGGACCGATTCCGCTTAAAGGAGGTGATCCTACCTTTAAGGTCCGCAACACTAAGGGAGGGGTCATTCCCTTAGGTGGGGAGGCGAAACAGTACTCTGAGAAGTCTTGTCCTATCACATGTAATAGGGTACAAGATTACCAGAGGGAAGCCCTAGGGCTAGGGATGAAGAGAGCATATAGGGGTCCTATCATAAGGTTAGGTTAGCAAGGCACTCAAGATAACCTACCCCCTATATGGTCCCTGAAGGCGAAAAACACTTGCATCACTGTCAATGGTATTGTAAAATAATGCCAAAATCTTCATAACTAACACTAGGATCACTGAAATATCATGCATTAACACTGGATAGGCTCACTGGCCTAGGGGCTAAGCAAAGCCTACTGGTATGGGGTCAGCGAAGACCCTAACTAATGCGTCAAAAACACGATATAAAGTTCCTAGTTATGAAGACTAAATAACTAATAGCGCTGATTAGTGATTTATATACCGGTAAGGCTGTTGCGGCTAACTAAATAAGGCATGCAAGCAACAGCAGCGTCATAAAATGGCGCTGACCGGACTGGCAAAGCTCTGCCACAAAAATGCAAATATCTCGAAAAGTAAGATTTACTTTAAGGTCAGAGCTTATTTAAACAATACTTAAACCTTTGTACTCAACTTTCCAGAAGAAGGTGAAGCTGAAGGTTGAGACATGGCGAGGATGCAAGCAGATAAAGTCGCACAAAGGGAAAAAACACGTCCAATCGAGCGAGCTACTAGTAAAGGAATGAGGATGGACGTGACGTCATCGAAAGCAATGGCGTCCGTCTGTTTACATCGCGAGTACCGATATCGCCACATCTAGATTGGCTGCGGCTCAACTCCCAGCCACTCCCTGTCCGCCATATTGAAGCGTTAACTGTATGGGGTGCAGATAGCTATGTGGCACGTCTATACATGCGTGTCCCCTGTTGATACACGATGTCTTAAGGGGAAACCCTTAGGATACTCGCTCCAGAAGTTAGAATTCTGTGATAACCTGTGGTTTAATTCTCTGGGAAAATTCTAGTAGTGATTACCCAAGGAAGCTACCAAAAAGGAACCTTCCATCAGGACGCCATGGCTTGAGCCCAAAAAAGAGTTTATAGGCCAGTACCGTGTGAGGTTCTCAGAAATGTAATCCTTGGCAAAATAGTAATACATGTATATAATTACAGTGGTCAACCGGAGTTAACTAATACAAAGCATAACCAGCAGTAATATTCGCAAGTGTAAGTGTATGATAAAACTGCACGATTAGGTCATACGCCCCAAGAGAAGCAATGTTATGTGATAATATATTAATAAAAGTACAGTACTGTATTACCAACACATGTAAAAATTATTGGCAGTCATCCTCAGTGACCGAGTCACTGAAGGCTCCGGAAAGAGAGAAACGGACAGGAGGATATAGTGTGTTGTATGAAGGAGCTTACGCTTTTACTGTCTACAAAATTCATAACACCAATGAAACAGGGATTGAATCACAGACTAAAATTTAATCCATAAAATTAAGTGCACAGGACGTAGCCAGATGATCAGTCTCTGTGTCATTTCACATGTGAAAAGGCATCATAGCCTGTACAATATGTGCAGTGCATTCTGTGACGTCACCACACATGGGTGGCAGCGCTTTCCATGACGTCAACATGCACAGGGGTCACGTCTATAACCTCAGCGCACACAAGGAAACTGGCTCATGTAAACAGGCTGCTAGAGTACGCCGAGGTACTATGATACATACAGTCAACACAGGTGTTGACACGTTATTAAATACAATAATGACTTTAGCCATCCAAAATATGTCTGAAAGGCAATGACACGATCGTGTCTTGCTAAATTGGTCTAAAACTGTAAAGTCTGTGTCATGGACACTCCTAAGGATGTTCGAACATAAGAAAGGGATATAAAAGGACGAATTTTGGGATACATGTGAAATCACAAAAAGATCCATACAGATCAAAGTATTGGGTAATCAAGCTTAAGAAGTTGTGATAGTAGATGGAAAGAGGAGAGATCCTCCTCTTGACCCGACCAGGAGAGAAGTGGAGATTCACTCGCAGCAGCTTGTAGCAGCCCAGCAGTGGAGTTGCCCAGTAGCCTATTATATAGTTGCCAAGTAGGCAGCTTTTTCTTTCTTTCTGGCTGTAAAAATTCTACATAGGAATAAACCCATATAAATGACTCAGAAGTTTGTATCCACGTTGGAATAAAAGATCATTATGTCCTTATGATACATGGTAGTGAAGTAGAATTATTGATAAAATACTACACATACAGTACTAAAGTTTATTTCATCAATTCAAATGAAAAGACTTTGAAGACTAGGTTCTCAAAACATGAAATTTTCCAAGAAAAATTTCATATTTTTTTTTTAATATTAACCTACTCTTGTCATTCAAACATGAAAAAATAGGGAACTTCATGCCCTATATTTGGTACCTTCACTTTTGGCAAAAACAAAAAACCTATGTAAGAAACAACAACCTTTAAAAGTAGTATGTCGATATTGATAGATAAAAGTACTCTACAGATATACTGTACAAATAAAAAAATTAAAATGATCAGAGGACTTTAAATGTACATTTTTTGTGTGTATAAAATTCTCTCAAAGAGTTTTAAAAGAAAAACCAGTTGAAAAGCGAAAAAGTAGAAACCTTAAGTAACCCCAAAATAATATCATGTTAATGTGGCTCACTTGGACTATTTAATACAGAATACAGACAAGTGAGAGAATATCAGAGTATTATGCCAAATAATCCTCTGGAATTAAACTTACCTTTTGTCAACAGCATCCATTAAATGTATGGCACTTAGTGATGAGAGGCATATCCTGAGTGTTGACCAAATGTTGTCAGAAACTGCTTTTGTGGACTTTTTACCAGCGAGTCCTCGCCCAGCTTCCTGCATATTCAAAGCTTCTAAGAAATGTTCCATGGCTTCCCTGCAATAAACTATATAATGTACAAGGGAAGAAATAACTCAAATCATAATCATAACCTTTGTTGTGCCTAACTTTGGGATCAACTAAACTCAGGTGCTTGCTTTGCTGGTACAATCCCTTAGTATTCAGGGTACTATTGGAAATGCTATTAGTGGTCTAACAAGATGACAGTCTCTTTACTAGACTTTTATAAGGTCTTTCAGAAATTGTTTTTAAAAAAGTTTGAATATTAAAACAAGATACAGTAGAACTTGGGTGGCATCCCAGGTGCTATCATACTAATCCTACAAGTATTCATTAGCAAATCTGGTATCTTTACGCAACTCGAACATTCCAATTAAGCCCACATTATATAGAGACAGGCTATTTTTGCCCTCAACTCTAATGCACTCTACACATTTTGATAGTCTTGTCAAGCTCCAGATACTTTCTATGTAAAATGATGTACAGTACATATCTTAAACCTATTATGCATACATTACAAAGCATTTAGATTAAATTGAATACTGTAAGCTACGAAAATACTATACTGTACAGTACAAAGAGACCCCTAAGGTTAATAGCCGAAAGGAGCTAAGTCATTACATAAAGAATATGCCATTTTACTAACAGTATAAACTGTACAAATATACTGAACAAAATTTACACTTTTTATAAATCCCCTCATACCATTCACTCGAAGTTCAAGAATGAAAAAGGATAACAACAATTAGTCATTACTGAGAAAATGGATTTTGACCAGGCAAAAAATCTATTTTTGGGTGAGGTAGCCATGTCGTCCTGATGGAAGTTCCTTTAAAGTAGCTTCCTAGGTTATATTTGACTACAGTGATATATCCCACAGAATTTTACCTTAAGGTATCCAGAATTCTAACTCCTGGCGCGAATATCCCTGGCTTTCGCCTTTAGGGATATCGCATAATATCAGAGGACATATTCTTGACACGCCACATATATATCTTCACCCCGAATAGCGTTTTCGCTTCGAGAGGGGAAAGTGGCAAGAATTGGAGGAGAGCCGTTATTAAGGCACGCTCGACTCCTACTGTTTGAGTACCTGTATGACATCACGACCGGGCGCCATCTTGTTATTCCTTGTAGCGTTAGCGAGGTGCTACAGATACAGTACTTTCGGGAGGGATTCTTTCAGCCTTTATAAAAGGAGGGTGGGTCCATCAGGACGACATGGCTACCTCACCCAAAAATAGATTTTTCGCTTCACTCAAAAGCCCTTTTTTGGGCTCAGGCCATGTCGTCCTGATGGAAGTTTACCAGAGCATTAATGTATCTGTGGATTTCCCATTAGTGCCTAAACCGCGAGAAAAATTTTCCCTGGTCATTTAGACCTAGAAACACATGGTGTTACCGTTATACACCATTTCAACTAATCATGAACTATGTTAGTGCTTCCTGCCTCCTACAGGGAAGAGTCATGGTAGACTCTGGGAAAAGTCTCGAGGATTGTATATTCGTATGAACAATCTAGCCAACAAACAGGTATATTGGTCTCATTATATACCGTTTTAAAGCAGAGTTTGTATTCTGAAAGGAACAAATGTATGCATTGACTACCGACACCTCCCCCGGTCTACTTGGTGAGCTGCATGCAAGATAGACAGGTTTGAATCCATGTAGGAACAATTGTATAAGTCAGTAATACAATCAAGGTATATAAAATCAGTCTTAACCCGGGACTGATAAACCTGATATAAACACACAAGGAGAAGGTTTGTTAGCTTTAGAACAGATATTGTATATGTTCAGATTATATTTACAAGATGAAAAGTTGTATATAAATGCTCAGACACGTTTTATTTATTCAGAATTTTGGGGCGAAAAAAGACGCAAAATTCAATTATACATTTATTGATAATCAATAGAGCATGAAGTCAATGTGCATTTTATAATACAATATAAAACGAAATTTGGAAATATAATTAGAAGCATACATAAAAGGGTAATATCAGAAATACTTGTTTTATCTGAAAAGAAATGCAAAAGCCACTTTAGAAAGGAACTATTGTAACATTTTCCTAATTTCTTATTTCTGTCATTACAGTCTATAAACACTTGCATAGCTATACGCATGGCACATGTGTAAGTCTTTTATGCTTCTTTCACTTTTATACTTGGAATAGTCCATAGTGTCACTACGGTGGCACTTCACTTAACATGTCACTCCGTAGGGAGAGATCATGTACACCCATCACTAAAAGTCCCGATTAGTGCACTGTTCCTCGCAGTTTTCAAGCGGCAGGTTTTAGCACACTACCTGCTGCCACCACAAAACGCTTGATCTCCTGCACTTGCTTGCTTTGCGTAGTGTTTAAAGAAAACCTTGGATGACTTCCATCCAGTATATGAGCGAAAACTTTCAAAATTCATATTTTGGAAGAAGTTCAGAGACGAAGCAATCTTTCTCGGATCATGACCTACAGGTGTACTGTCTGGATCCGCTCTGCGAATGAAATAGGTGATCTTCGCCCTTAATTGTTTCAAAGACAATGTCGAACATGAGGTTTCTCCCCTAAAAAGCTGTCCTCCCCTAAAGTCTGAAATTCTACAAAGATAGACCTTTAGGCACTCTATTGGACATAGAGATGCATCTTTCTTCAGAGGGCAGATTCTCCAGGACCCCACCCTTTGGTGGGTAGCTAATTTTTAGCAAGAAACGCTGGGTCAAGAAAGAGATTCAGTTCTCCACTCTCCGTGAACTGAATATGGCCCTCATCCCTCGAAAGGGCCACTATTTCGCTAACTCTGGCTCCTGAGGCTAGTGCAAATAAGAATATAACTTTTTGGGTCAAATCCTTTAGAGAGCAATCTTCATTGTTCAGGGTTGAAGCTAAATGAAGAACCTTGTCCAAGGACCATGAAATGGGCCTCGGAGGTGCTGCAGGCCTAAGCCTAGCGCAGGCCTTAGGGATCTTATTGAAGATTTTGTTAGAGAAGTCCACCTGGAAGGAATACAGCAAGGGTCTAGTCAAGTCAGATTTACACGTAGAAATCGTGTTGGCTGCTAGACCTTGTTCATGGAGATGAATAAAGAATGATAAACAGAAATCTGTCGAGATTTCTTTTGGTTTCTTTGCCTTGACAAAGGCAACCCATTTCTTCCAGGATGACTCGTATTGTCTTCTAGTAGATTTAGACATATTCTTCTAAAAAGTTTATACTCTCTTTAGAAATCCCAAACCTTTTCTTGACTGCTAAGGAGAGAAAATCAGGAGATGAAGGTTTCGGGTTTTCTATGATGAAGCGAAGACAGTCGACTTCTGCACTTGTTGAGTCAGAACTGGATCCGGCAACGAGACCAGCTTCAGTCGCAGTTCCGTTATTAGAGGGAACCAAATGCTGTTGGGCCACTTGTGAGCCGCTACTGCTGCTGTTCCCCGAAAGGATCTCAGTTTGTTGAGGACCTTTAACAGAAGGTTGGTTGGAGGGAACAAGTAAATCCTGGACCATCTGTTCCAATCTAGGAACATCGCGTCTACTGCTTCAGCTAGAGGGTCCTCGTACGGGGCTACGTATCGAGGTAGCTTCTTGTTGTTGCTCGTCGCGAAGAGGTTGATCTGCAGTCCTGGGACTTTGCGGAAGATGAAGGAGAATGATCCTGCATCTAGGGACCATTCTGACTCTATCGGGGTAAACCTGGATAGAGCGTCCGCCGTCACATTGTGGAACTCTTGAAGGTGAACTGCTGATAAGTGCCATCTCTTCTTTTCTGCCAGACGGAAGATGGCCAACATCACTTGGTTGATTTGGGGTGATCTCGAACCTTGTCGGTTTAGACATCTCATTATCACTTCGCTGTCCAGGACCAGTCTGATACGCATCGAGCAGCGAAGCTTCAGTTTCTTCAGAGATAGAAAAACTGCCATGGCTTCCAGAATGTTGATGTGGAAGGTCTTGAAGAGGGAGGACCAGGTCCCTTGGACTTTCCGTTGGTGAGAGTGGCCTCCCCATCCTTCCTTTGAGGCATCCGTGTGAACGATGACTGAGGGTGGAGGTGGTTGTAAGGGCACTGATTTCTTTAGGTGCTTGGACTCCGACCATGGCTTGAGAAGTGATCGCAGACGGGTTGGTATTGCTCTTGTTAGATCTCTTCGAGCCTTTGATGCGTATCTTCTCCAGACTCCTGATGCATCTTTTAATTGTGACCTCAGCACTGGGTCTGTCACTGAGGCGAACTGGAGGGAGCCCAGTACTCTCTCCTGTTGTCGTCTTGATATCCGAGCTGATTTTAGAAGTCTCTTGACAGATCCTGCTATCTCTCTCCTCTTCTTTGATGAAAGGGAGAAGCGGTGTGACTGTAAGTTCCAATGAACTCCAAGCCATTGAAACTTTTGAGCTGGAGATAGTCGCGACTTTTCCATGTTGATCTTGAATCCCAGATGTTGCAGGTACTGGATCACTTTCTTGGAGGCTTGCATGCATTCTGCTTCGGATGCTGCCCACACCAGCCAATTGTCCAGGTAGGCTATTACCTGAACTCCTTTTAGGCGTAGTTGATGAACAAGCTTCGTGAAGATCCTTGGGGCTATGTTTGGTCCGAAGGGCATACCTCTGAAGACTGTTGTCTCTTTTGTAGCTTGAATCCTAGGTAGGAGGAAACTTGTCTATTGATTGGGACATGCCAATATGCGTCTGCCATGTCTATGGAGACTGTGTAGGCCCTTTTGGGCAACAGGGTCCTTATGTGTTGAAGGGTGAGCATCCTGAACTTGTGGTTCACTATGAACTTGTTGAGTGGTGACAAGTCCAGAATGACTCTGACTTTGTCCGAGTCCTTTTTTGGAACACAAAACAGCCTTCCTTGGAACCTGACAGACTTTGCCCTCCTTATTACTCTCTTGTCTAAGAGTTCTTGGACATATTCTTCCAGAATGGGGGTTGAGTGTTGGAAGAATTGAGGGAAAGTTGGTGGAGTTGCGTTCCAGCTCCAACCTAGTCCGTTCTTGATTAGGCTGTGGGCCCAGGGATCAAAGGTCCAACGATCCCGGAAAGAGAATAGTCTCCCTCCTACTGGAAGTATTTCACTTAGAGTGCTTACCGGAGGGCTTGCCTCCTTGGCCACTTCCACCCCTGTTGCCTTTGCCTCTTGAGGGGCGTCTAGAGGAGCCTCGAAAGGAGCCTCTAGATTTCGGCCGAAAGGAAGTGGATTGCCTTTCGAAGGCCGGGGTAAAGACAGGCGACTGTGTCGCCAGCTGCTGGGGTACCAATTGGTACGTGGTGGGTGCTTGTGCCACCGCCTGGGGCACCGTGGCCGCGGGAAGGTGTTGCTGTTGTCTAGGTGGGCGAGAGGGCGCTCATAGCCTCTTAGTCTTCCTCTTGGGTTGGGGACCCTCATCCTGGGAAGACTTCCTATTCATCGACAAGCCCCACTTTTGGAGAAGATTTCTATTCTCCGTGGCACCTTTGTCGACGACCTCCTTAACCACTTCACTTGGAAAGAGGTCCTTACCCCAGATGCTGGATGATATCTGCTTCCTTGGTTCGTGCCTCACCGCAGCAGAGGCGAACACGAACTCTCTACAAGCCCTTCTGGCTTTGATAAAATTGTATAGGTCCTTGGTCACTCTTGCCAGGTAAGCCTTGGCAAAGACCATGTTATACATGTCTGGGGATAGGGAGACGCTTGCCATCGTCTCCAGTCCGGTTTGAAGAGACATTGAGGCGGCAAGTCTTTCTTTCGTTTCCTGCTCCCGGCGCAGGTGAAAGTCTGACAACTTAGGGAGGTCTTCGCCGAACTGACGTCCGGCAATGTTGGCCTCCAACTTCCCGACTGAGAAGGCATGATGCACATCCTTCAAATCTGTTTCGTCTGATGGTAGGGCGAGGGAGAACGGCCTACACTCCTCGAGTGTGGGACATGGTTTCCCTGCCTCGATTGCCTTCAAGGCTGCCTTGTACCTTTTTTCCATAAAGGGGAAGGCTCGGGAAGAAGAAGCAATGGAGGAAGGGTGCTTCTTACTCAGAGCTGGCACTTTAGAATTAGTGAAGGCCCTCTCCTTCAGTGTGCTGGATAGCAAGGCCTGAGCTTTGGGGAGGTCAAGGATTATGACCTCTTTCGGCTCTGTTTCCTCTTTCGAGGGTGGTTCCGTCCTAAGACGAACATAGCAGTCTGGGTAGGCCCCTAGGCTGGGCCAGAATTCCACATCTTCGACAGGAACTGTGCCCAGCTTGTCGGAGATGAAGATGTTTCCCCCTGACATGGGCATGTGCTCAGCATGCCTCCATGGGTTGACAGCCGAGAAAGGGGGAAGATCCTTCACGTTTAGTTTCTTTGGGGCTGCACGGGAAGCTGCGAGTTGGTGCATTTCCAACCTTAACGCAACTTCTTTTTCAGTGGACTGCTTCTTCAGGTCTTGGACCATAGTGAGGATCGACGTTAGAGTCTGACTCATGTCGGCCAGTTGGGGAGCAAAGGAGGTCGAGGGGACGGGCTCTGCGATCGGAGCTGATGAAACCGAAACTATCTCGGTTCCTTCTTCGTAGGTCTCGGGAGCCATCAATGACTCCTCCTCCAGATCTTCAGCAAGAAGACTCCTTTCAGTGCCTTCTGACACTTCTGACATCTTGTCTTCTAGGTGGATGTCCTTCATGGCATCCGATACATCAGATTCTATCGGAATCTGCACGAGGGGGATCTCTGGTTGAGGTTGCGGGATTACTGCATCCGGAGATGCCCTTGGGAAAAGACAGGCCCTCATGTTTTCATTAGGAAGGTAGGGCCCGGTGGTGTTCTGAAAACCCCTGACCCATTTTCACAGCTTCTCTCTTGCTGCATTTCCTTGACTCGATTGTCTTTTGGTCATCAAAAGCCTCAGTAGCCAAATTAGAGCAAACGTCACATACCTGGGGGTCCCAATACTTCAGAGCTCCCTTCGTCGCTGCACAGCGCGCGTGCGTCCTGCACAGTCCATGGCCGTAGAAGTTCTTGCTGCGGACGTTGCAGAAATGGTTCCCGCACTTGGGATGGTCCTCCTGTACAGAGAGGAAAATAAAATGAGTATTTGGTGAATTATCTCACAATATTAAGTATACAATATTGTTATGTATATATAGCTTAGGATAGGTAAGCTAGAAAGGAAGAAGGAAAGACACATACGTGTGTTTCCTGTCCAGCCAATTGCTGTGACCCCCCTCAAAATTAAAATCAAGGGTATTTCTAATGAGAGAAAACCGTTGGAAGATCTCTATCCAAACAGGATATATAAAAGTGTAACTTAATACTGTCTCCCGGATTTTAATGTTGGGGATTGAATTTAGTGATCACTAATATATTAAAGAAAGAACTCACTTTCTTTGTATTAAGTGGTCTCACAATAGGCTGCCCATGAAAACACAATGTATGTTAGAAAAATTATGGGCTACCGTATAATCTATACTGTAGTTTTCTGATTGCAGTATGATCTATATTGCAATTATACTGTCTACTGTATAGTCATATACTGCAGTACCCGCCGGCATATGCCGGCAGGCTAGCACCTAGGTACAAGTCAGAAGGTGTACTGCCTTCTGGGGATAATGGGCGGCAGATCGCCGGCTGTCGGTGGGTTGCCGGCAGGCGGGAGGTCGCCGCCAGTCGGCGGCCTTCGTCAGCCGGCGATATGGTAGTATACCGGCAGTCGGCCGTCTGTCCGGCTGCCAACAGTTAGCATAGTTGTCGGCAGATAGCCGGTGGGCCGCTGGCCGCCGGAGGGTCACCAGGTGTCGGCAATCTATGCCAGCCGACAATTAGTTATGTTATATCAGCGGTCTGCAGCCCATCCAGCTGCCGGCAGCTAAGCATAGCTGCCAGCAGTTAGGACCCAGGGTACTAGTCATAAGAGAGAGAGAAAGCATGGACAAAGGATCATTTAAAGGCTCAGCCTTACTGTCCTCTATCCAGAATGAGGTTCAAATGGAAGGGAAGAATGTAACATTCAAGCTTCCATCCATCTATAAGCTTGCCGGCCTCTGCCGGCAGCCGGCACAGCCGAGCAACAGACATAAAACCCGAGCCAGTCCCACAACCTACCGTCACTAGGGTCGATTGTAGGATGATGGCCAAAGGTATGTGATGGCTGGGCCATCACTAAAGGACAGAGTGGGGAGGTGTGAGGGTCCTGTAGGGTGTGGGAGGAGCCGGCAGTAAAGCCTGTCCTACCTCAACTAACGAGAGACTGTTCCAGTATTAGAACTATCCCAAGTGGCCAGAGAATTCTATTCCCTAGCCTAGGGTTAGTCCAATACAGAAAAGAGATTGGCAGCACCCTCGCCGCTATCTCTAGACAGAAAGGAAACAGAGTCAAGTGTCGGTGTCCCCCAACCAATAGAAGAATTCTATTCTTCAGCTTAGGTTCTGCCGGCACAGGACTGTCTGCTAGGCCACAGGGAGAAGGCATATCATATCATATATAATGCCTTCAGGTGTGGCCTAGGGAGGTCTAGCCTCCTGCATCAGTAGCCTAACCTAGCCAGGGAATTCAATTCACCTTGCTAGTCAGCTACTAACCACAGACGGAATACTCTGAGGTTCTGACTTAACCCAAAAACCTGCATCTGCAGTTACAGGGAAAGGACAGAAACACGCACGGAATGCAGGAATATACCCAGCTCGCTCACCCTTATAGGGTGTCGGTATAGTAACTGGGGCGTGTTAAAACCACTACCAGAGGTCCCTTACCAATTAGTCTTCTCCTTCCTCAATATCCCCGGTACTACGAGGTGCCGTTCTACATCTGACTACTGCCCGCTACTATGGCTACTGCCCCCTACCACCACTACCACCTACGCGTCTCCCATCATTCCTAATAGCACCCCAAGCTTGGGCCAACCTAGGGTGAGGAAAAAGGGGGTGGGTACACTGGGCGACACAGGTCCCTCGCCCAGAAATAAATATTTCCTTTCTCAAAATCTCTTTTCTGGGCTCAACTTGTGTCGCTCCGTGAAATAGTAACAGAGAATTGATCCCATAAGCTTGGAAATACATATAGTTAAGGAACTGAAATAAAATTAGAATAGTTTAATTAAGAGTGTTTTAATAATAAACCTTAATATACCAATCTCTTAAATTACAATACCAGGTCAGAGATCCAAAACTTATTGGTAAAATTAAAGAAAAACTTCCAATAAATAAAGAATATGAGATGTCTATATATAATACAAAAAACATTAAGAATATATAAACATCATAAACACGGGTTAAAGTGCAATCCAAATGAAGGTCAAGGTTAAGGCAGGGACCATAAGCAAGGCAGGTAGGAGAAAGGGCACTAAAATGAAAAAATATATATGAAGATAGGACCCTGTTATAATGGTTCTGTTATACCCAGAGGAACCACATTCCCTGCTGCCAATGTTGCAAATTTTAGGGCTTCCAAGGAATTTAAATAGTGGCGTTTGAATACTGCTGGTGATTTCCAGACTGTATATCTTTTTAATTCTTCAAAATTCATGTGATGAAAATAATTGACTGATGTAGCTACTGCTCGGATATCATGGGCATGTGGGACTGATTCCGGGTTGGCTTGTTTAATAAAATAAAGAATCTGTTGTCTGATTCCTTTCAGGGAAATGGTTCCTCCATTCTCTCTAATAAACAAAGGGCCTGAAGACTTTTTAGAAGTTCTATTCAAATAGGCTTTCAGAGTGTTAAATGGGCACAGAGATTGATCCTGTGGAAGTGGGACAATCTTCCACGGGTTCCAACTATTCTGTGGGTCCTCATTCTTTGCTAAGAATTTTCTATCTGGAGAGATTAATATTTCACCAGAAGAAAGTCAATGTGTTCTGGTTCTATAGATAATGCTGAGAGTTCAGATATTCTGGCTCCTGAGGCTAAACTTATCAAAAATAACGTCTTCCTAAGAAGCATTATATAAGTGCATGAGTCATTATCAGTGTCAGAAGCTAGTTTAAGGACACCATTTAAAAACCAGGAAACTGTGTGAGGACGAGTTACTAGTTTTAGTCTAGCACAGGCTCTTGGGATAGACGAAAAATACGAATCTGTAAGATTATTATTGAACCCGAACTGAAATATTTTCTTTAAAGCAGATTTAATTGTAGTAATAGTATTAGCGGCTAGGGCTCCTTCAAACAAAGTTCTGAAAAAGGTAACTGCCAGATTCGTAGTCATTTTCTGAACTCCTGAGTCTTTCAGAAATTTGGCTAACTTCCTTACAGCAGAATCATATTGCCGAAGGGTAGATTCTCTTTTGTCTGACTCTAGGAACAATGTGTTAAGAAGGTTAATCTCAGCATCTTTTTGTGCTGCAAATTTCATTAAGTCCATAAAGTTAGGGCACTCTGAATTCTTGAGGAAGCTGACACACTGAGTTTGTACTATCTGTGTTAACTTGGGTTGGGAATCCGCAGAGGGCGGAGTCCCAGTTCCATCAAGAGAGGAAACCAGTTGCTTTTGGGCCAATTGGGGGCTACTAGGGAAATCCGTCCTTTGAAAATCCTGAACTTGTCTAGGACTTTCATTAGCATATTTATAGGTGGAAACAGGTAAATCATCCGCTAGTTGTTCCAATCTATGGACATGGCGTCTGTGGCATAGGCCAGAGGGTCCAGGTTGGGGGCTACATAACATTGTAGTTTGTGGTTGGATTCCGTGGCAAATAGATCTACTTGGAGATCCAGAACTTGTTGGCAGATCCAATTGAATGACTTTTTGTCTAAGGACCATTCTGACTCCAGTGGAGTTGTCCTTGAGAGTGCATCCACGACTACATTCCTTACACCCGCCAGGTGAACAGCTGACAGGTGCCAATGGTTCATTGTTGCCATTGAGAAGATTGCTATCATCACATGATTTATGTGACTTGATTTGGAACCTCCCGTGTTTATGCAGTGGACTATCACCGCGTTGTCCAGTATTAGTCTGATATGTTGTTTCTTTGATGGGGAGAGTTTTTAGAGTCAAGAGCACTGCCATGGCCTCTAGGATATTGATGTGTAGTTGATGGAATGTCACTGACCACAAACCTTGGACCTTTTCGTATTGGGAGTAGCCTCCCCAACCGCTTAGGGAGGCATCCGCATGGATTACTAATGACGGTGGTGGGAATTGTAGAGGTACTAATTTTGCCAGGTTTTTTACTTTTGTCCATGGCTGAAGTCTTTTCCTTAGTATTGATGGAATCCGAGAAATTTTGTCTTGATTTTTCCTGTTTGCTTTGGTTTTTCCTGTTTGCTTTGGATCGCCAAACTCGACTGATGTCTTTCAGTTTGGCTTTCAGTAATGTGTCTCTGAGGCAAACTGGAGTGAGCCTAAGATTCTTTCTTGTTTTCTCCGGGATGTTAGTTTGTCCTTGAAAAAGCTTTTCGTGTTTCTTGCTATCTCTTTCCTCTTCTTTGGTGGAATTGACAGCTTGCGTGTGGTCAGGTTACATTGTAGACCTAACCACTGGAAGCATGTTGCCGGAGTAAGAGGGGGCTTTTTGAAATTTATTTGGATCCCCTAAGTGTTCCAGGAATTTTATTACTTTGTCCGTCGCCTTGTGGCATTCCTTGACGCTGTTGGCCCAAATCAGCCAATCGTCTAGGTAGGTAGTTAACTGCATTCCTTGAGTTTTCAGCTCTTGGACTACTGTCTCCGCCAACTTCGTGAATATCCTGGGCGTTATATTGAGTCCGAACGGCATCACTTTGAAGGTATATGCCAGTTTGCCCAGCTTGAATCCTAGGAAAGGACACAAAAACCTTGCTATCGGAACATGATAATAAGCGTCTGTAAGATCTATAGAGGTGGTGACGGCCCCACGGGGAAGTAAGGTTCGTACCTACGAGATGGTCAGCATATGGAACTTGTCGCATTGAATGCATGTATTCAAATGGGACATATCTAAGATGACTCTTCATTTGCCTGAGTTTTTCTTTGGCACGCTGAACAAGCGACCTTGAAATTTTAAGCGTTTTACATCTTTTATTGCATTCTTCAGAAGATCTTTGGTGAAGTGTTAGATCTGCCGTTGGAATCTGATAAAAACTGGTCGGTGGAGGGGGCCCTTGTATCCAACTCCACCCCAGGCCCTTTGTTATTATGCTGTGTGCCCATTTGCTGAAAGTCCAACGGTTCCGGAAGAGGTATAGCCTCCCTCCTACCTGAGGAGTCTCGTTGGTTTGCAAAAGGTCTGCTTCCACGGCTCCCTCGGAATCCTCTGCTCCTCCCGGATGCTCTTCCGCTGCCTTTATGGCAAAAGGTTCCCCTAGCTCTACTACCTCTCGCATGCCTATTATACCCATGAAACACTCCTTGTGATTCAAAGGAAGGGTTATACGCCGGAGACGTAGTAAACGGAGTAGTGGCTAGTTGTTGTTGAGGTGGCTGGCTTACCCACACATATTTTTGTTGTTGCTGAGGTTTTGAGGTGGAAGGGTGGCTCACCTGGGATACAGGCAATACCTGTACCACAGTTTGAGCTTGTGGACCTTGGAAGGATTGAAACTTCCTTGGTCTTTTCCTGCCTCTTGATTGTGTTCCGGTGGGCTCAAATTTTCTTTTAGGAATTAGACCCCGCCGGACTCTGAGGCTTTGGTTGACCCTGGCTGCTTCTCCGAGGACGCTATTTACCACATCCTCCGGGAATAGGTCCGCTCCCCAGATCGAGGCCTTAATTAGTCTGTTAGGCTCATGCCTAATGGAGGCCTCAGCTAAGACGTGCTTCCGGCAATTACGTCGGGCCACTGCAAAGTCATAAGCATCACACTGTAGTGTGTGAAGCAAGGACTTTGTCAGGATTTTAAAAAGTGGCTCCTTGGCGTAGACTAGCGAAGTCATCTACGCCATCGTGGCCGAGTTGATAGATCTACTCAGCCTGATTCTTGCTTCGTACTCTATCTTAATCAGCGAGTCCGGAAATCTGGGGAGTCGTTCACTGAACTGTGTGGCGGCCAAGTCTGGGTTCAATATCCATGCCGTGAAAGTAGCTGGGGCGTCAATCCAGCCTTTTTGGTCTCCCGGGAACAAGAGGGAAGTTAGGTCCATTCTTTTAGTTGCGGAATTTGCTTGTCCTCCATAGCGGCTCGTAAGGTAAGGTCTACTACCTTTGTGGTGCATAGAGTTGGGGTTTGCCCTTCCACCACGAACATAGTATACGTACCTTTATGAGGGGTTAATTTTGTATTGACACATTCCCACTCATTCAGAGTACGGACCCAGGCGGACTGAGCTTGCTCTTTTGGGAAGATAACGGTTTCCTTGGGAACCTTATCTACCCTTATTAGCGCATCCTCTGTCAGGCACGCGTAACCAGGGAAGGGGAATTGTAAACCTGATGGAAGGTTCCTATTACACTCGGATAGCTAGGTTGGTAGCATCGCGGGCTTCTGTTTCAGAGGTCCTGAGTTCGCGTCCCCGCTAGGGCGCGAATAGGTGAGACCTTCTACCGGGGTTACTCCCCAGGGTGGCGCCTCGGGGGAGGTTAAAGGGGGCTAGTGATAGTCCCTGCTGGCTTATGGTCACCCGAGGAGATGATGTAGATCGTCTCTGGGGAGACCTAATACCCTCAACTTTAACTTTTAATTGGTAGCTTCAATCAGGACGACTTGGCTATCTCACCCAAAAATAGATTTTTCGCTTCGCTTCAAAATCCGTTTTATTTCCTTATTTCCTCACTGGGTTATTTTTCCTGTCAGAGCCTTCGGGCTTATAGCATCCTGCTTTTCCATATAGGTTGTAGTTTAGCAAGTAATAATGATCTATCTACGATTTTTATCACTTCTCTTATGTTGCCAGTACAGTACTCCCACCAGCCTGCCCCCTTACTGCTGTGCCCTAAAGTTTGAGGATGCCGCTCACCGAACCTGCCTCTCCAGCACATGTCGCCTCAATGAAACTACTGCCATTCATAAGCAGAGAAGCGTTCACCTGGTTCCAGTGTGCTTAAGTCCAGTTTCGCATCAAAGGCGTGACTCGGTCAAGTGCCAAAGCTGATTATGCTCTCGCAGCGATCCACGAGGACACTTCCCGGAAATCTTTGATTGTCCGTGCTGTCATCCTCAATGGCGATATTTTGCCCATAAACGACCTGATGACCAAAGTCGACGCCTTTACGGACAGCCACTTCACCACCTTCAAGACCTCCATCAACGTCTCCTCCCCTGACAAGGTGGACAACTATTCAACATTGCCTGAAGCCAACGTGAAAATGGTAGGACATAGATGCCCACCTCTTGAGAGTGCTGGACCACCACCCACATAGGCTATACCACCCTTAGCTTACGCCCCAACTAACGACCTCTCCAGCTTCTTACTGACGTCCATTGGCTTCAGTTATGCTACTACCACTCCAGGCTGCTGCAAAGAACTGTGCGAATGGTTTTCAGTGGCCAAAAAACGTGTAAGCCATCGTTTGCGGCGGTGGCCTCCCGTCACTAACCTTTTCTTTTTACATGATGCAGGAATGGGCGTGCAATTTTTAGTAGATATGGGTGAATGCCATTATTTTTTGCCAAGGCCACTCTCCACAACACGACATAGTCTAAGTCTGCCAACATCCGCCTGGTAGCTGCCAACGGAACTGCGATACCCACCCACAGTAATGAAACCCTCACATTATCATCTGGAAGCGTCAAATACATTTAGAAGTTTCTCATTGCTGACGTCACATTGCCAACCATCGGTGCGGATTTCCTCACATTTCCACCTCCTGGTTGATGTAGCTCACTGACGGTTAGTCAACATGGATTTGTACTCAAGACACCTCTCCAGCCAGCCCTGGCCCCCGACCTCGCTCTCCCCATCAGAGCACCCACGGATGCCTATGCCTACCTCCTCACGTCGTATCCAGATGTTTTCCATCCAGAGCTTCGTTAAACACCCACAGTTCACAGTTCCACCAAAAACGGTGATTATCACCATATCAAGAAAATGGGGCCATCAGTTTTTGCTAGATTCAGGCGTCTGGTACAAAATCGTTTGACAGCCAATAAACAAACGTTTGCCGAAATAGAAGAAATGATCCTTCGCCAAAAGGTCTCAAGCCCATGGTCATCACCTTTACACATCGTCCTGAAGAAAGAAGGCTCTCTGAATATGTGTGGGGATTAAAGGAGCCTGAACATGTAGAAAGAACTGGATCACTACCCTTCCCCAAATATTGCCAACATGACCTCAGACTTGCACAAAGCGAAGATTTTCTTCATGCTCGACCTCCCTAAGGGGTACTGTCAGGTACTCATGAACCAAGTAGACATCCCCTAGACCACCATCCCTACCCCCCTTCAGTACATAGACCTTCAATTACTGCTGTTTTGGCCTTTGTAATGCTGGGGCCACGTTTCAACATATCATGGACAGCATCTTAAGGGACCTCCCTTTCTGTGTATGTTACGTGGACGACATATTTGTGTTCTCTTCCTCCAAAGAGGAACACCTCTGTCATCTACGCATAATGCTCGACTGCCTACGACAGAACGGCCTTGTAGTCCGATATGACAAATGTACTTTTGGCGCCAACGAAGTACTGTATCATTCTTAGGGCACCGCATAACTCCTGAAGGAGTTCACCTCCTCCCTGAGTAGGTTGCAGCTGTTCAGAAACTCGCCACGCTCTTGACTGTCAAAGCACTGCAAGTATTCTTGGGTATGATCAACTATTATCACCGTTTCCTGACAGCCATCACTGCCCCTCTTGCCCACCTCTATGCCTCCCTCAAGGGCATGCCAAAAGACCTGAAGTGGGGTCCCTTTCAAGAAACAGCCTTCTGCAACGCAAACAATGCCCAATCAACCGCTGCTGCTTTCACTTTTTCACTTTTCCCATGCCTCATGCACCTCTCTTCTTCTCTGATACCAGTGACGTTGTTATTGGGGCAGTACCTGAGCAGGTGGTCAACGGCTCACCCCGCCCACTGGACTTCAGTGGAAAACTGTTCAAGGAGGAATCCGGATACTCTACCTTTGACCACGAATTGCTAGTTATGCACTTGGCTGTCCGTCACTTTTGCCAGATATTAGAAGGTACGCCCTTCGTTATTCGCATGAACCACATGCCTCTGGTGCACACCTTCACTCGACAGTCCGACGCGTGGTTCGTCCATCTACGCCGACATCTCTCCACTGTGGCTGAAGATGATTGTACCCTTCATCACATCCCTGGAAAATGAATCGCATTGCCGATGCACTGTCAAGAAACACATTGGTCGTTCTTCACTTGGGATTGGATTACAATGCCTTGGTAGAAGGCCAACGAAAAGATCGAGAGTAACAACCATGTGTAACAACCATGTAGAACATCCTGCACATCCCTTCGTTGGGAGAATGTCCCTGTCGACAACTCCAATGCCACCCTCCTCTGTGACATCAGTACAGGTAGACCTAGACCATGGATACCTGCTCCCATGCAACGACAGGTGTTTGATTTCATTCATGGCCTTTCATATCCCTCTTGCCTTTGTACTGCACAGCTACTGAAGACAAAGTTCATTTGGCAAGGCATCACTAAGGATGCTAAGGATTGGGTCCACACCTGTACTTCATGTCATACCCCAAAAGTACATCAACACACATATTCAGTAGTGGGAACCTTTCCTTAACCCCAGCGGCACTTTGCCCACATTCACGTTAATGTTGTAGGTCCTCTACCCACATCATAAGGACATCCTTACCTATTTGCCATCATCGACTGCTCCACTCATTGGCCTTAAGCCATTCCCATAAAGACTGCAACGTCTGCCTCGTGTACATCTGCCTTACTCTTAGAATGGATAGCGAGATTTGGTATCCCTGAGCATATTATTTCTGACAGGCGTACCACTTTCACCTCTCAATTGTTGACATAATTAGTGAATCTCCTGGGAGTCGCAATACATCAGACAACCAACCACATACAAACATGCTGCCAACGGAATGTTGAACGTTTTCACTGCACCCTCAAAGCAGCTTTAATGTACTGCTGCAAGGACTCCAACTGGTTTATCCAGTTTCCCTGGGTCCTCCTGGGACTAAGGACGACTCTTATAGATGCCCTGGATATCTTGAAGGCTGAAATTGTATATGGCGACCAGTTGGTCATCCCTGCTGAATTTTTTCCAACAGCAACATCCTCCTCATATCGCTGTGGGAAAATTTACTCCATGCTGCCAGACTTACAAACCTCCAGCTAAGCAACATATACCAACAGATCTGGATTTGGCAACACACGTTTTCCTGCAAGCCGTCGCTAACGCCATCTTACAAGGGGCCTTTCCTTATGATCTGTTGTACGCTGAAGGGTTTCTACATCAACATTTGTGGCAAAGAAGACTGGGTCTCCATTGACCGCCTAAAACCTGCATATCTCCTGCCAGATGATCTACCTATGTTACATCACTTAAGAGCAGGGTGCCCTATTTCAATGTATGTCAATTTTAAGGGGGGGCCTGTACCGCACGTTTCACACACATACGCTATGACAGTATTTTCTTTTTTATTGTATATCTCACTCTAAACCTCTTTGTTAACAGAAATGGTATAAACCTGTCTATTCTTGAATTGATCTGTTTGAGTTTTTGTGACCTCCTTCCACTGAAACTGTAGTTATAAAACACGCTATCTGTTGATTCACCTCACCTCACCTCTCAGTTATTACCTAACTGGCACATTACACAATAGTCTTTGTACATATTTTGCAGTCAGATAATGTTCATAGAATAATGGAAGAAAAGAATCAGTGTTGATACAGTTTCTAATCTTTGTATTTCTTTTCATATTTGAAGGACAGGTGAAGTTAGAAATGTAAACAGTGAAAACATGACAGTTCGCTTTGGTAAGAGAACAGTGTAAAATCTAGACTCATAGGTAAGGATCCATTATTGAAGATCAGTCTTACACCATGAATAAAATCAAAGCAAAGTTTTCTCGTTTTATCAGGTAGGGGCAACGAAAGATGCTTCATTCTGATCTGTGTGTACTGGCTACACTCAAAAGAAATTTCCCAAATTTTTCTATCTTCAAGATTTTACTAGTTCAATGAACCAATACTAGTTAACTGGAAAATACAGCAAAGGATCTATTCTTTAAATCTAATAATTGTAAATATTTGGGTAACATTTTTGATAGAAGATACAGTACTGTATAGAAAATCTCAAGATCTTTGCAACAATTTGTTCTTAAATCATTGGGATGTTAAAATCCAGTGCTGATTATGTTGGTTTAAAAGTTTGTTATTCTCACAATTTTACCAATAATACCCTCAATACTTCTGGGGGTCAAAAGGATTGGATTGAATGATTCCATTTACTAGCTGATGCCTCTTTTCCCCATTCCTGCCCATCTGAATTTGAAAATGCCTTTGCTCTGTCAGTAATTTGACGGTATAACTATAAAAGTAGCAATCCCTTAAGTGTTCAACAGGATTATGGACCCCTCTACATAGGTTACGTATCCTATGACTCACTGTTTTTTATACTGAAAATTGGTTATTTATTAATTGGTAGGTAGTAGGTTGGCCAGGGCACCAGCCACCCGATGAGATACTACCGCTAGAGATTTATGGGTCTTATGAGTGGCAAGACAGTTTTACATTGGATCCTTCTGCCTAGTTACAGTTCATTCTCCATTTGCTTACACACACACACACACACACAGAATAATCTGGCCTAATCTTTACATATTCTCCTCTATCCTCATACACCTGACGACACTGAGATTACCAAACAATTCTCTTCACCCAAGGGGTTACTGCACTGTGATTGTTCAGTGGCTACTTTCCTCTTGGTAAGAGTAGAAGAGACTCTTTAGCTATAGTAAGCAGCTTTTCTAGGAGAAAGACACTTCAAAATCAAACCATTGTTCTCTAGTCTTGGGTAGTGCCATAGCCTCTGTACCAAGGTCTTCCACTGTCTTGGGTTAGAGTTCTCTTGCTTGAGGGTACACTCGGGCACACTATTCTATCTTAATTCTCTTCCTCTTGTTTTGTTAGAGTTTTTACAGTTAATACACAAGATATTTATTTTAATGTTGTTACTCTTCTTAGAATATTTTATTTTTCCTTATTTCCTTTCCTCACTGGGCTATTTTCCCTGTTGGAGACCCTGGCCTCATAGCATCCTGCTTTTCTAACTAGGGTCGTAGCTTAGCAAGTAATGATAATGATATGTTGATAAAGATGCAGATTCAAAAAGTTGTGTTGCTCAGATTTATAAAATATCTTCTTTGACTGTTTACTATTACCATTACTACTAGCTAAGCTACAGCCCTAGTTGGAAAAGCAGGATTCTATATGCCCAACGGCTCCAACAGGGAGAATAACATAGTAGGGTAAAAAAAACAAGGAAATAAATAAACTACGAGAGAAGTAATGAACAATTGAAATAAAGTGTTTTTAGACGAGTAACAACATTAACATAGATCATTCATATATAAACTATAATAACTAAAAAAAAAACAGAGAAAGAGAAATAAGATAGAATAGTGTGCTCGAGTACACCCTTAAGCAAGAGAACTTTACCCCAAGACAGTGGAAGACCATGGTTGATTGATTGATTTTAAGTGTTCTAGCAATGAAAGACCATGGTAGAGGATATGGCACAACCCAAGACTAGAGAACAATGGTTTGATTATAGTGTCTCCTGCTAGAAGAGCTGTTTACCATAGATCAAGTATCTCTTCTATATTTACCAAGAGGAAAGTAGGCACTGAAAAATTACAGCACAGTAGTGAACCCCTTGAGATAAGAATTGTTTTGGTAATCTTTGTTAAAAGATGTTTTTTAAGGATGGTAATAGAACTCCTTTTTCTGATTTTTCCATCAAAAAGGAGATTTAATCTTACCTTATTTTACTAACATTTCAAACGCAACAGTCTAGCTGTTCAGGTATGGAGAGATTTTAGTGGACCATGACATCTTTAGGAAATATTTGTCGCAATAAGATGCCTTACCATAAACCTTTACAATTCCATCTCAATCAAGAGTAGTTTTGTCCTCAACTTGGTTAATGTTCTATCATACCTCCAAAGTTATATGTTGAAAATATTTGATAAATATTACTTCCTTTTATAAGTTATAAAAAACCACCAGAAAATTGAAGAAGTTTTTTACTCTTATTTGCAAATCATTAGTATGGGAATAATTTCTGTTATTTACACATAATACAGGATGTGTAAGGGCTTGGAATATTCTAGGCTAAAAATACAGTTATACCTTTATGGCTTTGAGGTTATTCTTAGGCTGATAATGGTAGGAAATGTATTCTGTTGTACATAAATAATTATTCCTAGGGTTAGTAAATAAACAACCTTTAGTTTTCTTTAGTTATCTAAAAATATAATAAAATCAATAGGATATGATCTGACTTTTCAAAATCCACCAATCAAAACTTTACAGCATTCTAATTAAGCAGATACTTTACAACAACTACAAATATCAATAGAAAACATAGTCAAACTGTACCTTGTAATTAGGAAAATATGTCTCACCTATGTGCTCCGAGGTTGATGCAAGATATTCCAAGATTATATCGACATCTTATAAAACCAGGAGAAACTTCTAAGGCATTTCTGTATGCATCAATGGCTGCTTCTGATCTCTCACTATTTGCTAAAGTTGCTCCTAGTTTATTCCATAATTTTGCATCCTAAAATACAAAACCACAATGAAGGAAATTAAAATTACAGTAATTGAAATAAAGGCACATGTATCTTGCTTCATACAGAGGAATGAAATCAAATCTTTCCATTACACATATTTTAGACAAACTAATTGACATTCAAACATGAAATTACTGTACCACACATACAGATCCACAATCATTTACACCATTCGCATCTTCACAAACATTGTAATATGCCTATCATCATGTGTTTCTGGAATTTTCACTATATACTATTACAGAAAAAAAGTTTCTTTCTATTCAGAGTACACACACACACACCACTATCTCTCTCTCTCTCTCTCTCTCTCTCTCTCTCTCTCTCTCTCTCTCTCTCTCTCTCTCTCTCTCTCTCTCTCTCTGTGTTGAAGTGATAGAGCTTGCGCGATGCCATGGCGGCAGGGAGGTTTTCTTTCTAACTCAGTAGATTTAACCTTAAGGCTAAGAACAGCTCTGAACATCCACACTAGGACATCCACCACTATTAACTTTTCGACATTTTCATATTTCTGTTTTTCTCTCTCTCAACCCTTCTATCCAAAAGCTCAACTTTCAATCTCTCCTGGCTTAAATGAAAGAGATAAAGTTAATACAGAAAAAACCTGAAAAATATATATTTACATATGATAGCTATTTACAACTAGCCTATACACATATAGACAGCTGACAGCTACCTCACGCATCAGAGCAGAGGCTCTGGAACCTCTAAAAACAAAGCTAGGAACTCGGTCAGAGGTTCGAGAGACTAGGATAGAGGAATCCCAGGGTGACAGGGTACGCAAGAATGGAATAGTACTATTAGTGCCCCGCAAAGCCCATTCCTAACGTGTAATAGCTGACTACTCCCTGTCATCGACCCTTAGCAAGATAGGCTCAACTGCTCATGAGGTTGACATAGGTTTTGTGCCTTGTTTGGGTCCTGGCCAATCCTGGCGAGAAAATGTGCAAAATGCTAAATAAACAAATGGTGCATAGGCTTCAAAGAAGGTGCTATTTTGCCCCGTAATAGTTGTATTTGTATGCCGGTGAAGTGAACACTTGTGCGTCCCTAAAAATATCCTGATTTAACGCGGATAACAAAAAGGCTATCGAGTGAAATATAGCTACAAGTTTTCGTGAATAGTCGGTGATTAGTTTGAGGGCTGAAAAGTGAGATAAATTGTCGGCATAGGATAGTTATCTTGTGAATTAATAAAAATCTGACCAAGATGGCATTGTATAACACAGGCAACTCGTGGAGAGATATCGCTGGAGTCAGCAAAGGCAAATTTCATGAGTTGGCGAAACAGGAGCTCGACCGATTGACGACAGATGTCACTAACAACTCCAACCAGTGTGACGGAAAAATATTCGCAGACATATTGAAACAATATGATCCAATAGACTGGAACAAATCTGCGGAAAACATCAGTAAAATAATTGAAGAAATTCCAAAGAAAATCCAAGTGTTAAAGAGACTTATAAAGAAAGTCTACATCAATCAACACATTCCATTAAAGAACAATAACAAGTCCAATATGGTAAATATGCTGATTGATGCATTGGGAAAAAGAATGCCAAAATGGTGTAATACATGTAAGATATGGTATTCCATTAATAATCCTCAACAACTGATTAGAAAATGTAATGCCTGTAATGTTCCAACACACCCCACATGTGCTGAAATACAGCAAAAAATAAAAAATAGAGACACAAAGGTATTCTGCTCAACATGCTTAGTCTGGATAGAAAATATAATTAAGTCGAGACTAAAGCTGCAATTAGTTGAAGAAGAAGAAGAAGAAGAAGAAGAAGAAGAAGAAGAAGAAGAAGAAGAAGAAGAAGAAGAAGAAGAAGAAGAAGAGAAAAATGAACAAGACATGTGTAAGGATGCAGAGGAAATCATTGATATAACTTATGATGCCATCCAACAACATACTTATGAAGAAATAAATTATCAGATGGAAACAAATAATAGACCCAAGAGACTCTACCCGGACCTACATACTTTTAGGGAAGAGCAAGAACAAGAAAAAAAAGAAAAGAAAGATATAGTCTGTAATAGGCTGAAAAGAGGGAATTGCAAATTTGGCGAAAGATGCTACTACAAGCATCCAAAGATATGCCATAATTATGAAATATATGGTAAATGTGCGTATTTAGACGGATATGGAGACGAATGCAGAGATCTCCATCCAAAAATATGCAAAACCCTAAAAGAAGGAAAAGGATGCAGTTTCAACAAAAAATGTCGATATATGCATCCTGCAACTATGAATGAGAGTAAGAAAACTCAGCAAACTGAAAAGAAAAACAAAAATGAAACAAAAAAAGAAACAAAAAAGCAGACAGCGTATATACCGCACTATGCACCAAAAAAGGCCTTTCAACCTAAAGCTCCACAAATAGAGCCCAACTACCAAGAATGCATATATAATGCCAGGGGTTGGTGCAGATATGGAGATAATTGCAGGTTTACACACAAAAATAAGTATGAAGGCGAAAGAACAAGTATTATGGAAAAGTTGGATTTTTTAATGGCAGAATTCCGAGAAATGAAGAAAAGAACATCATATCAGAACAGGAAGGAAGCATGGGAGAATCCATATTATTACCAATATTAAATAATGGAAATGAGACACAAACCATAATAGTGATGAATGCACAGGGTTTAGTCACGAGTAACTCTAAAAGGAAAATAGAGTTCCTAGAAGAACTAACCCAAATTGAAAAAATAGATATATTAAATATAAGTGAAACATGGTATTCCCAAGAGACTGGCAGTGATGACCAGATAAAGGGTTTCCAAACTTATAGATCAGACAGAAAAAATAGGAATCAAGGGGGAACCGCAATATATGGAAGAGACATAAATCAAGGAAAAGTCTGTGAAAAATACAGCAACACAGAATGTGAATTGATTGCGGTAGAATTTGAATTTGAAAAACTAGTGAATATTGTAGTTTACAGGCCCCCAAATACTAAGGAGTTTGACATAATAATAGAAAAAATAGATGATATATGTAGAAACCATAAAGACTGGAATATACTCCTATCAGGAGATTTTAACTTTCCTTTCGTGGATTGGAAAGAACGGATAGAAGAAAGTGGTTGTATGTATACATATAAAAAAGAGAGTAATAGTAGCGCAGAAGATAAGAGGCAATTTGAAAAGCTTCAAGATATGCTGTTAGAACATAATATGCAACAAATAAACCACATTCCAACAAGAAAGGAAAATGTCCTAGATCTAGTATTTGTGAATGAGGTGAATTATGTTAAAGAAATAATAGTGTATAACACGGGAATTTCAGACCACAATGTCATAGAATTGATAGTTCATTCCAAAGCAAGTGATCACAGAATTAATAAAAGCACAAAACTTTGGGAAGGATATGGAAAATATAACTTTTACAGTAAGAATATAAAATGGTCAGAAATAAATGAAGAACTGAATAAAGAATGGAAAAATGTATTTATAAGTGATAATATACAGGTAAATACGGATATACTGTACAAAATACTGGAGAAAATTGTTGAAAAATATGTACCGAAAAAAAACAATAAACAAAAGACGTGCATACCAAGAGACAGAAGGATCTTATTTCAGAAAATTAAAAAGTGGAAGAAAAATCTTGCAAAAGAAAAAAATGTGTGGAAAATGAGGGAAATAAAATGTAAGATAGAAAATGCAGAACAAAAGATTATGCAGTCGAAAGAAAATGAAAAAAGGGACTTAGAAGAAAGGACACTTCAAAATATAAAAAGAAACCCCAAAGTACTTTACTCCTATGCAAAAAAGATGAATAAAAGGAGAATAGAAATAGGCCCTCTAAGAATTGAAGGACGGCTAACGAATGAAAAAAAGGAAATATGCAACATATTAGCAGAAAAATATAAGAGTGAGTTCACGCCAAGAATTGCGAATGAGAATAATGAAACAGAAATGAGAGAAGAAAATGTTGAATATCTAACGGATATAGATATTAATGAAGCAGATATTGTCACGGCTATAAACGAAATTAAAAATGGATCGGCAGCCGGACCAGATGGAGTTCCAGCGATTTTGTTAAAAAAAACTGCAAACACTATCGCGAAGCCACTTGCAATACTGCTAAGACAGAGTATAGATATGAGCGAGATATATGTTAAACATAAATTAGCTTATATAACCCCTATCTTCAAAAGTGGATCAAGACTAGAGGCAAGCAATTATAGACCTGTTAGTCTAACATCACATATTATGAAAGTGTATGAGAGGGTAATAAAAAAGAAAATAATGAACCATTTGGTCAAAAATAATTTGTTTAATATGGGTCAACACAGTTTCGTACCTGGAAAAAGTACACAGACCCAACTGATAGCTCACTATGAAAACATATACAATAATATGATAAATGAAAAAGACACAGATGTGATCTATCTAGATTTTGCAAAAGCCTTTGACAAGGTAGACCATAACATATTGGAGAAAAAAATGAGAAAGCATAATATTGTGGGAAAGATAGGAAAATGGGTAAAAGAATTCCTGCAAAACAGAAAACAGATAGTGGTTGCAAATGATGAGAAATCAGATGAAGCCCAGGTAATATCTGGTGTGCCCCAAGGTACGGTATTAGCTGCACTGCTATTTGTTATTATGATCTCAGACATAGACTGTGATGTTGAAAACTCCGTAGTGAGAAGTTTCGCCGATGACACAAGAATAAGTAGAGAAATTACTTGTGATGAAGATAGGAACTCACTACAAAGAGATCTAAACCAAATATATGAATGGGCGGAGATAAATAGGATGGTATTTAACTCCGATAAATTCGAATCAATAAATTATGGAAACAGAGAAGGAATGGTGTATGCATAAAAGGGACCTAATAATGAGACAATCACAAACAAGGAAGCAATTAAAGACCTTGGTGTAATTTTAAATAGGAATATGTTATGCAACGACCAAATAGCAACACTGTTGGCTAAATGTAAAGCAAAAATGGGAATGTTATTCAGACACTTTAAAACAAGAAAAGCTCAACACATGATTATGCTTTACAAAACTTATGTGCGTAGTACACTCGAGTACTGCAATGTGATATGGTACCCACACTACCAAAAGGATATTGCGCAAATAGAGAGTGTACAAAGGTCCTATACTGCTAGAATAGAAGAAGTTAAGGACCTTGATTACTGGGAAAGACTGCAATTTTTAAAACTATACAGTCTAGAAAGGAGAAGAGAACGCTACATGATAATACAAGCATGGAAGCAAATAGAAGGAATTGCTGAAAACATCATGGAGCTTAAAGTATCAGAAAGAGCAAGCCGAGGTAGATTAATAGTACCAAAAAGCATTCCAGGTAAACTGAGAAAGGCACACAGGACATTAATCCACTACGCACCAGCATCGATAATGCAGCGACTATTTAATGTGCTGCCAGCTCATCTAAGAAACATATCAGGAGTGAGCGTAGATGCGTTTAAAAAGCAGCTCGATAAATACCTAAAATGCATCCCAGACCATCCAAGACTGGAAGATGCAAAATACACCGGAAGATGTATTAGCAACTCTCTGGTGGATATACGAGGTGCCTCACACTGAGGGACCTGGGGGAACCCAAACAAAAAATAAGGCAATAAGGCAATAAGGCATGCCTGTTCTGTCAGCAAGAACAAGAAATAGAGAAAATGAAAAATCAAAACCAAGAACTAAAAAAAAATAATTGAAAGAGATAATTTCAAAGTTCCAACAGCTAGAAATAAGGAACAAGGGAGCCACAGATGATGCAGAAAATGAGATTAGTATCCAAGAAATACAAAATAAGGTAAAATCAAGGAAAGAACCTAGAGAGGAAATAACCAACAAAAACAGGGAGTTCATGAAACATATTAGTGGAAGGGTAGCTAAGGTCAAGAAGATTAAACAACAGCGTAGAAATGTAACCAAAACCAAAAACAGATTCTATCCCCTAGCAGAGAAAGAGGAAGAGACATTGTTAATCGGAGACTATGGTAAAAGATCAAGGGGAACTCTTTGGCCTTAAAAAGAGGTGAAAGGTCAGGTCCTATCAAGGTGCCAATGCACAGACGGTAGAAGTGGTCAGTAAAATTATAAAGGAGAACAAGATACCCACTATTATTGTACAGGCAACTGGAAGTGACTTAATCATAAGAAAGGATACTGTTGGCCGAACAGAAACTTTGGTTAAACAGCTAGAAGAAAACTGTTGAAACAGCTAGAGACAAGACTAGCAATACTATAGTTTTAGGTACTCCCAAGACTCAATGTCAGCCACTTTACCCTCAGTAAGACCATAGGGATAAATGAAAGTCTTCAGTCTACATGCCAGAAAAAGAATGTGAAATTTATAGATCTTTCGATATTTTCTATGGTACGAGAAAATTATTCAGAAGAGATGGAATACACTTTAGTGAATAAGGCAAGAGAGTATACGGAAACCAACTTAATCTCAGCCTGTACTACTACTTAGATATAGTAGACCAAGAACAAACTAAACCGTAAGAAAATCCTCCAACAAAAATTAGAGGAAATTTGGCAGAAAACTTGGATAATGCAGATAGAAGTAAAACTAAAACCCTAGTAAATCAGACACACTAGCAAAGCCACAAAGGAAGAAAAATAGGGTAGAAAATTTCCTCAGAATGGCACTTTTCGATGCTGTCAATTAGAAACCAAATGGAAAACTTCAGGGCAATGATAGCTAGTGAGGAACTACATTTCATAAGCATTACCGATATCTGGATTTGAGAAAAAAAAAGGATTTTATCGCAGAATACGAAATCACAGGTTTCAACCTTTTCAAGAAGGATTGCCTTACCAAAACAGGTGGAGGTGTAATGCTCTATGTAAAAAATAACTTAAACACCACAGAAATTAAATTAGAAACCAAATGTGAAGTGACAGGTGTAAACATTAACACCAGAGGAAAAGACATATGTGTGTATATATATATATATATATATATATATATATATATATATAAATATATATATATATATATATATATATATATATATATATATATATATATATATATATATATATATATATATATATATATATATATATATATATATATATACATATACACATAGATATACACACATGCAGACACACACACACACATATATATATATATATATATATAAAACCTACGATCCTGGGGGGGAAGCCCGCCCTGCTAGATGCCGGTCCCAAGCCCAGATAAATAGGTAGGGTTGAGGTCAGGAAGGGCATCGGGTTATGGAAATCCCTGCCAAAACCCATGAAATGGAAGCTGTTAAAGATGAACCAACGACCAATAGGATGTACCCCGTAGGTACATCGCCCTAACTCTGCGAGCAATAGGCAAGGGCTACTGCGAAGTGGGTGAATGCAGTTAAAGAAGCGAGCCCCAAAATCTATTAGAATTGGCACCTTGAACGTTAGAACCATGACAGGACTTGGAAGAGAAGTTGCCGATATGATGGAGAGGAGGAAAGTCCAGATTTTGTGAGTGCAGGAGACAAGATGGAAGGGAAATAAAGCCAAAGAGACTGGAGCAGGGTATAAACTTTTTTATAGTGAATGCACAGAACGAGGAAGGGATGGAGTTGGAATCATACTAACTGGAAAGCTCAAAAGTTGTGTTATTGGAGGCGAAAAGACTAAATGATAGAATAATGCGTATGAAACTAGAATGGGATGGAGAAATACTAAATGTTATCAGTGTGAATGCACCTCAGACAGGTTGTACAGAAGAGGAAAAAGAAGATTTTTGGAGACAGCTGTATCAGGAAATTATTAACATACCAAATGAACTGTTAATGATAAGAGGAGACCTAAATGGTCATGTAGGGAAAAATAGCCAGTACCTGGAAAGAATACATGGAGGATGGGCTTTGGGAGATCAGAATCAAGATGGTGAAAGGGCTATGGACTTTGCTGTAGCCTTTGATATGGCAGTAATCAACACTTTCTTTGAAAAACAGCCAAAGTATCTTACAAAAAATCCCAAATTGATTTTGTATTAGGTAGAAAGGCCATTTAAAAGAGACAAGAAACTGTAAAATATTCCCAGGAGAAGCTGTAACCCCCCAGCATATACTCTTGACATTAGACTGGGATAGGAAGAGAACAATAAGAGGTAGGCAAGAGATGATTCCAAAAATAAGATGGTAAAAGCTGAAAGAACCAGAATATAGGGATAGATTCATTGAGAGGGTTTTAGTTGCGCTTGGCACCTGGGATTATGAGGATGTGGATGAGTGTTGGGAACGGAACAGCAATATTCTGAAAAGAGTTGGAAAAGAAGTTTTTGGGATGGCAGCAGGAAAAGGGCCAAGAGACTCAGAAACTTGGTGGTGGAATGATTATGTACAAGAGAAAATCAAGATGAAGAGAAATACAAAGAAAGGGTATAATGAAACAGGCACAAAAAATGGAGAGAAGTAGATTAGTAAAGAAAGAAGAAAAAGTGGCGGTGGCACAGTCAAAACAACAAGCATTGGATAAAGTATATGAAGATTATGACACAAAGGAGGATCAAAAGAGATTGCTAAAGGAAGAAATAAAGCGACCAAAGATATTACCCACATTAAGAAGATAAAAAATGAGGATGGAGTGGCAATGTGTAGCTCAAGTGATGTAAAAGGAAGGTGGAAGCAGTATTTTGAAAGATTGCTAAATGAAGAAAATCCAAGATCTATAATTGCAGATGGAAATCCAAATTTAGGAATGGTAAGAGATTTAGATAGAGAGGAAATTAAGGTTGCTCTCGGCAAGATAAAAAATGGAAAAGCTATGAGACCTGATGAGATCCCAGTGGAAGTCTGGAAATGCTTGGGGGAATTTGGAGTGGATATGCTGTGGGATCTGATGAAAAAGGTACACCAGAAAGAAAGAATGCCCAGAATGTGGAGGAATAGCTTTTTAATACCCATATTCAAAGAAAAGGGGGATGTACAAAATTGCAATAATTATAGGGCAATCAAACTCCTCCCACATACTATGAAGCTTTGGGAAAGGATTATAGAGCGTAGGATAATGGAAGAGACCAAGATTGGTGAAGAGCAGTTTGGATTTATGCCAGGCAGAAGCAAGACGGATGCAATGTTTGCGGTAAGGCAGTTCATGGAAAAATACAGAGAAGGCCATAATGAATTGCATATAGTATTTATTGACTCAGGGAAGGCTTATGATAGAGTTCCATGGCAGGAGATATGGAGATGCAGGAGATATGGAGATGTCTGAGAGAGAGGGGAGCACCGGAGAAATATGTTAGACTGATCAGAGATATGTTTGAAGGAGCAGGTACACAAATAAGAACGAGTGTTGGTTTGACTGAGATGTTTGAAGTAAGGTTGGGTTACACCAGGGGTTGTCATTAGGCCCCTACTTGTTTAATATAGTAATGGATGTAGTTACTGAAAGAGTGAGGGAACAGTCACCATGGACCATGCTGTTTGCAGATGATATAGTTCTGTGTGATGAAACCAGAAAAGGAGTGGAGAGATGGAGAGAGGAATTGGAGAGCAGAGGGCTAAAGATCAGTAGAACAAAACAAGAGTATATGTGTTGCACCCTGCAGAATCAATTGGATGATATACATTTTCTAGGTGAAATAGTAAAGAGGACAGACAAATTCAAGTACCTAGGGTCGTATGTGAAGGACACAGCTGAGATCCGAATGGAAGTGAACAGTAGAGTTCAAGCTGGATGGAATAAATGGAAAAGTGTCGGGAGTGTTGTCTGATCGAAGGATAAACTTGAAGTTAAAGGGAAAGGTACATAAAACTGTATTGAGACCTGCCATGACAAATGGTGCAGGGACCTGGTCCATGATAAAGATCTTTGAGAAGAAAAAGGATGTTGCAGAGATGAGAAAGCTAAGACGGATGGCTGAGATCACGAGACTAGATAAGGTTAGGGATGACAAGGTAAGGGGAACAACAAGGGTTACAGAGGTGTCAAAGAAAATCCAAGAAAAGAGACTCCACTAGTTTGGGCATGTAATGAAGAGAGACTAGGAGTATGTTTGGAGAATGTGGCTGGAGATGGATGTTCCAGGTAAGAGGAGGAGGGGGAGACAAAAGAGAAGGTTGATGGAGTGTATAACAGCAGATATGGAAAATAAAGATCTCTCAGTGGATGACATTGGATACAGAAGAAATTGGAAATAGCTAAATAGAAATAGCGACCCTGCATTGCGAGAAAAGCTTTACTCGAAGAAGATTTACGTGTATATATATATATATATATATATATATATATATATATATATATATATATATATATATATATATATATATTCTTACAAAGCTGGTTTATTGTAGAGTAAATACCATAGTTTATTAATGATTTTATTCCTATTTTATATGGTTTTCATATATGCATTGAAGAGATGAATTAGACAGCACATAAAATGAGCTCCTCTCATGAAGATATAAGTATTTTATGTAAATTATGTAAGACTTTCGTCGTGAATTTCATTATATTCTTTATTCAAGTTAATATATGTAAATTTACGTTATTTTTAAGAATTAACTTTTTATTTCACGTATGTTTGTTATGAAGTCTTAAATAATCGATTTGAGTGTTGTTGGATTCAGATCAAGATGGAGAACTGCAGCCTGAAGACAGCCTCTTCCCCTCTCCCACTCCCAGTGTATTGCTGAAAGTGTTCAGTACGTTTTAGTGTATCCTCTCCGAAGTGACTCTGTGCCCCAAGGCAAATCGTGCGTCGAAAAGATACGGTGATTTTGAATTCATTAAACTAGAGAGAGTGTTGGCATTGTAAAAGGTTTCTTGGTAATTGGCCCTGTAAGAAGGATAGATTTTGTAACGTGATCTGGTTATCTATTATTCATTGAGTCAAACTTGAACATTGTATTATTCAGATTCATTTCAAGCTTTTGTATGATTTTAATTGCATTATTTCTTTTCTTAGACTAAGGTTTATACAGATATAATAGTTTCAAGTTAAGTTTTTATATAATTTTCAGATTGTAACATTTTTGTCTCAATCTAAGTTTTGTTCACTTAATTTTTTTCGGGTAAATTATTTTGTTATTGTGTAAATTCTTTCAAAGTGTTGTAATTTATACAGAATATATTCATTTTTGTAAAGAGTGTATTATTCCAATCATTATTATTTCAAATCAGATTCCGCTCGATTCCTATTACGAACCACAGTAAGTTTAAATACGTTTTAATAATACTTAAGAGTAATTACCCAGTTCAGTTTGAGTGTACTTAAGAGACCTTTGGATATTCAGTGTTTTATATATTGCTGTCTGGGAGTTATTAAATGGTCTCAAAATTTGTGCATTAATGTTAAAAGCTTAACAGTTTTAATTTAAAAGCACACAAGGGAGTTTGGAATTTGAGAGGTTGATTAACTTGCCAGCCGTAGTATACATAATAAATGTTTGGTTCCCAGTCACGATCCATAGTATAATTCATTTTTTTAGTGCCCAGCCCAGAGAGCCATATCATATAAAATATTTTGGTGTTCAGCCCTTTGGGATGGAGAGAGTCTGTTTTAAATATTGGTGATAACAGGGAAGTGTTTTGATTAAAGGTTTTTTGAATAGTACAGGTTTGATAGAATTTCGAGTATTGTTAGTATGATATTTTTTTGGAGAGGCATTAATCATTGTAAAATTACAAGATGGTACAGTTTAATATCCAAGAGTTTTTGAATAACCAAAGTGTTCTGGAATTATCAGAAGCTAATGCAACTAAAGCTCAGTGGCTCTCTATCTTAATGGCACGTGGTGGCCATGCTACGAGTGGGATGATTAAGGCCCAAATTAAGTGTGTAGCCTTAGAAGCGTTGATACTTGGGAAAGTTGTCGGAGGAGAATATTGTGGCAGCTTGTGAACTGTTGGAGGAAGCTAAGGAAGAATTTTTTTGCAAAGCAAGGGCCAGTTGACCCTCAAACTAAGGCATGAAAGCAGATATGGATGTTGTGGCCGAGATTCAACGAATTACAGTTGAGGAGAATTGGATCAAGTTGAAGATGATGGCGGAAGAGAAAGATCAAGCACAACGTGCGAGGGAAATGGAAGCAAGATGTGAAGATGAGAGACAAGAAAGAATACGTGCGAAGGAAATGAAAGCAAAACGAAAAGAAGCAGCTCGAGGTATTGCAAGACATGCAAGGTTAATGGAAGAAAAAGAAAGCAGCAGCAGCTCGAGAGATTGCACGACATGTGCAGGAGTTAGAACTGTGGCACGCCCGTGCACAGTCAACAGCGCAGACAGAGACGACTCCTGCTAGACACGAACCCGTGTTTAATGTGTCGGAAGTTCAGATGTTAATTCCAAGGTTCACAGAAGAGTCTCCAGATGAGTTTTTCGATTAATTTGAAACGGTTGCAGCGACGATGAAATGGCCAAAAGATAAATGGTTTGTGTTATTGAAGAGTGTTCTCTTTGGGAAGGGCCGCAGTGCTTACTTATCCTTAACTCAGGACCAGAGGATGGAGTATCATGAAGTGAAGAGCAGCATGCTGCAAGTGTATTAGATAACCCTTGAATATTATAATGAAAGGTTCCAAAGTTTGAGAAATGACGAAAAAATTACTTTCCTGGATTATGCTTATATGGTACGTAAATATATTAAGATATGGACAGAGGCTGCTAACGTAAAGGAAAAGACTGAGTTAGAAGAACTGATAATACTACAGCAGTATCTACGAGGAATTCATGAACACATTCAAACGTACTTGAGAGAGAGAGAGAGAGGTGAAGAAACTTGATAATGGTTGAGTGAAGATTATAACATTATCAGTCGTAATCCTTCCTCGGGCATGAAGTTTCAACCGTCGTTCTGACCAAGTGTCAAGTATTCGCCGAACCGTGGAAATCAGTTCGGAAATAACTACGAGAACAAGTTTAACAGTTACAACGGAAGTAGCACTCGTACTGTCCCTAAGCAGAATGCGATAGTACCACAGCAAGAAACGTCAAATCGTCCTCCTTCAAGTATTGTGAAAGACGTGCAGAAGGTTGATATTGTCTATTTTAAGTATGGCAAGAGAGGACATATCAGTAAGGAATGTTGGTCAAACCAACCGAAAGCAGTCGCCCAAGTGATTAAGGATAATTAAGAGTTCACAAAATGCGAAGACTAAGAAGCATTCGGGAAAGGACGGAGAGGAAAATGAACCAGCAACTGTTTACACGACAAACCCAAACAGCGTGGATGCCTTTAAACCATATATTCATGAAGGTATGTTAGCAGCAATAGACGAGAGTGAGTGAACCCCGGTCAGGAAATTGCGCGATACAGGTTGTAACCACAGTGTGGTGGTACGGGGAGTACACCCGTTGCTGGAACAGTCTCTCACAGGAGACTCAATTATTTTTAAGGGAATAGGAGGTGAGGAGCTCACCCCTATTTGCCGTTTAAAACTGTCATGCGAGTTGGTGACAGGTAATTTTGACTTTGCGGTAAAAGATTCCATGGCTGTCGAAAGAGTAGACGTCCTGCTGGGTAATGAGGTTGGTGGAGTGCCGTTCTAGCCTTGTCCCATCTTAACGGAGTAACCTTTGAAGTATAGTCCTACGACTGAACTCGAGAGAGATTACCTGTCTCTGGTTCCTAATTGTGTTACGACTAGGAGTAAGAAGAAGAAAGTGGCTGCCGAAGAAGAAAAAGAAATCGAAGGAGCAATGAACTTGGAAGACTTGCTTTCTGAAAAAGAGGATTCCCTTGATAGTACGCAAGAGGAGAAGTCCCGAGTAAGCCCGAGCAAAGAGGAACGACAGATGAGCGGACAAGAGAACAAAGAAGCAAAAGAAATTGAAGGAGCAATTAACTTGCAGGATTTGTTTTCCGAGAAGAGGGTTCCCTTGATAATACACAAGAAGAGAACTCAAAAGTAAGCCCGAGCGAAGAGGAACGACAGACGAGCGGACAAGAAGACAAAAGAAAAAGAAATCGAAGGAGCAAAGAACTTAGAGGATTAGTTTTCTGTAGAAGAGGAACGACAGACGATTGGACAATAAGAAAGAGAAGAAAAAGAAATAGGAGCAATGAACTTAGAAGATTTGTTTTCCGAAGAAGAGGATTCCCTAGATAGTACGCAAGCGGAGAATTCCCGAGTGAGCCCTAGGGAAGAGGAACGACGGACCAGTGGACATGTGGACAAAAAAAAAAATGGACCTGGAAGAGATGAACTTGCAGGATTTGTTTTACGAAGAAGAGGATTCCCTTGATGGTACGTAAGAGGAGAATTCCCAAGTAAGCCCGAGCGAAGAGGAATGACAGACGAGCGGACAAGAGAACAAAGAAGAAAAAGGAATTGAAGGAGCAATGAACTTTCAGGATTTGTTTCCGAAGAAGAGGATTCCCTTGATGGTATGCAAGAAGAGAAATCAAGAGTAAGCCCGAGCGAAAAGGAGTGACAGACGAGCAGACAAGTAGACAAAGAAGAAATGGTCTTGGAAGAAATAAAAATTCAACGTTAGAAGTAGGACAAGTGAGTAGGAAAAGGCTGATAAGATTGCAAAGGAAGGATGCAACATTAACCGTGAGTAGGAAAAGGCTGATAAGATTGCAAAGGAAGGATGCAACATTAACCGTGAGTAGGAAAAGGCTGATAAGATTGCAAAGGA